>NW_014575389.1:247025-489294 GCF_000527765.1 Bipolaris victoriae FI3
GAGCCTACTCCTGAGCCTTCACCAGAGCCTACTCCTGAGCCTTCACCAGAACCAACTCCAGAACCGACCCCCGAGCCTACTCCTGAGCCAACTCCCGAGCCTACTCCTGAGCCTCCTTCTGGAAACTGTGGAGCTCAGAAATACCCAACGTCACCCAGGGGTCTGCAGAGTACGACTCCTGGATCCAGCATTTCCGCGTGTTCTGAGTCCTGTCTCGCGAATCCCAGTTGCAGGTTCTTCTTCTTATACTCGCAGACGACCTGCTATATCTTCACCATTCCGTTGTCTGAGGTCACTCAATTTACCGTCACCAACCGAGTTCTACTATATGAAAGGTCTTGCTTCGAGCCGGTTGTCACACCTACTCCCACTCCTACTCCTACTCCTACTCCTACTCCTACTCCTACTCCTACTCCTGAACCCACTCCTCAGTCTCTCGTGTGCCATCAAAAGGGCTACGCCAGCGGTCAGGACGGATCCTCAGCCTACAGTGTCCAAACCGCAGACAGTGATGCTTCCTGCCTTGCGATCTGTCGATCCCAGTCCCAATGCACGTTTGTCATCCTCGCCAGTCAAAGAGACTGCTTCCTCTACAATACCGTCTACAATAGGAACTCGCCAGTGGTCCCACTGGATTACATTTCGCTCTCTGAGAGGGATTGTGACATCTAGATGTAGTGACTTTCAATTTCATGGCTGAAAGGGGACAGAAGGAGGAGTCGGTTTTACGTGTTCCGACAGTGACGAGGTGCCAACAGCTGTATATATCTAGTTAATTCCATAACAATAATATCGTCATACAGATCAAACCTTAGCTTTTCGGTGTAATTGTTGTATCCCGTGCAATAGTGGTCTCTAGTAATGATTTTGTATACAGTTAAAGATTCTGCACGATAGTTAAGTGAGGACTATGAACACATTACTGCAACAAATTCCAATGGAAGATTTCAGTGAGATTGTGTTTGGTAAGATAAGAAAGGATCTTCTAGAAAAGACTTAGATAACTCCTTGTTGTTTTTGCCTTTCAGCTGCTTAATTCGATTGACTTCATTGACGATAAATTACTTGTATACAATATGTCACAGACAATCCACGGATTACTATGTGCCTCTAAAACATATAAGGGTGGTCGAAACTAGATGCATGAGAAATACAAGAAACGTATGTAAGTAGATAGTTTTAATCTTAACAAGACACATTAATAGTAAAGCTCTTGAGTACTTCACAGATAGAAATACACCGTGATAACTAAAACTACGACAGCATTGCTTGGTAGATAGGAGACAGTGGCGTGCCCCCGAATTTCTGTACGACCTAAACGACTTCGTAAAGACGGTATTTGTTCGATGGCATTGTGGTGTGGCATAGACATGAGATTAGGAAACATACTGTAATTAATCAATGATAATGGTTCATCTAATAACGAATATGGCCAGTGCGTGAACACGTTCAGCCGATAAACCACATTGTATTACTACTAAGAATAGCCAGAAGTGCAGCCTTAAACGGTTCATCTAACACTGTATATTCGGCAGTAGGATTTCCTTGAATAAGTATAATAATCGATGAGCCACTTGGCACAAGTGACTGTTAGAAATTCCAGATACTGATATCATCGCCGATGAAAGCATCCTCGAAGGCAAGTGTCAAGAGTGCAAGAGTACTGTAACCAAAAAAGGAGAACTGTATTTAATACACAGACACCATTGCTTCGCTTGAGGAAAACATTACTTGTAGACAAAGCGCCCGATTTGAAACCCCACACACATGGTATCGTGAACCAGATTACATAACACAAGTCCCCCCATATAACGCCAGAGGAATGCAAGAACAGAAAAGCTTCCATACACCGAGTTGGAAGAAGATAGAAGAAACTGTGAACAGAAAAATAGAATCACCCCTTCTAACCCACAATATCGATGTCACCATCCGCATCAATATCGTCTTCGCCATCAGCATCTAAATCGCCTTCACCTTTGAGTATAAGTGGTAACTGCGGTCTCACGGCTTCAAACTCCCTCGTAGCCTTGGCCGCTTCATCCATAAGCCCATTGCGCCGGTATGTATTGATACAAAGACCAGCTGCAACAGCCATCCACAGGGGCTTCCGACCTTTGATTGCCTGTGATCTCGCTGCACGGATAGCTTGGATACTCTTCTCGCCCACTGTATCAGCGAAGAAGCGTGCGACAAAGTAGCACATTGTCATGGCTACAAACTCGAAGTTTTGCGTCTTTTGAGAAATCTCTTGAGCTATGCCGACGGCTTGCTGAACAGTCTTCTTCTGGTGAGAGATGGCGGCAGCTTCGCCGTGGAATGCATGGACGAGACGGAAAGCCATGCGTATGTACTGATTTGGATGATCTTCGCAAAAGGGTTTGAGTTGCTCTAACAGCATGCTGGACTGGAAATGTTGTGGGTGGTTAGGATCGCGAAGAATGAGTAAGCGGTTCAAGGCTGCCATGACTGCTATATCAGCTCGAGCTGGAACCGCGTGACCTTTCTCCGGTATTGCAAGAACTTCTCCAGAAGAAGTTGTTATTGCAGATTCAAGATTGCCATTGACCTGATCGTTGACAGATGAAAGGTATGCAAGGGTGCGGGTAAAGGCTTCCTGACTGTTGTATGGAGGCAGAGCGATTCGCTTCTTCAGTCCACCAAGAACATCTTCAGCCGTTGCGTGGTCGTCCCGAGAGCAAGCCATGAGTCCGATGGAGAACATCGAATACCATTCCAACATCATGTTCCACTCAATCCGAGCGAATGTAAGAGAAGGCAGTATGCCCATGAGGTTTCGACGCTTCGCGGATTCCCTAAACCGTTGGCGAGCTTCCTTCATGTATATCAAGCCCTTCTCATGCACATGATGCTCCAGAGCACAGATGTGAAAGCACAGTGCTTTGAGATCCTCCCGTGGAAGCCAAGCAAAAACGAGTTCATCTTTTCTCTCAGCGTTCTTCCTGAACACGCCACCTGTGTCGAACGTCAGATTACCACCATAGCTTCGCTCAATGAGAACAGTAAAGACTCCGGTTTCGGAACCCCCCTTTTCATCTTTCTTGCCCAATATAGCTTCGAGAAGGGACGTTGCTTTCTGTGTGTCTGGTCGGCCAGTCTGGATGCCACTAGCAATATCAATGACATCAATCAGAGTGCCGAAAGAGCCCAGATCTTTAGCTGACACCTGGAGTTGTAAACTCCGCGCTGCTGCAATAGCGCGTTGAACTTGCTCAAGCCGATCTGCGGCGCCAGACCGCAGATGGACCATCGCTTCAAGCGCACAACACGCCACATATATGGCACGATCTCCACGTCGCTCCGCATGGCCCTGTATCGCGTGCAATTGCTGTAGGACCATGACTATTTCCATACGACCTGGTATTTGCAATGCCAGTGTCACCTTGAGGAAGCGCAATGCGTATACCCAAGCAATATGTTGAAAAGTCTCTGCTTCAGATATTGGTTTGTCTAAGGACTTCAACCCGGCTCGATGGTTCGTCTTGAACTGGTACCGCGCTTGGAGATGGAGGGCAGCAAACTTCAAATCCTGTAATCTATGTCTGCCACACAGTGATATTTGCTTGGAAAGAATCTCTTCAATGCGACTTGAAATATCCGTAGCCTCAATATCCGTCTCTTCTATCATAAGACTTGCATATCTTAGGCGTAACTTTGCTTCATCCCTAGGTGGCATATTAAAATCCCTCAACACAGTATCCATACACCCCATAGCAGTAGATATAAGTTTGTAGTATTGTCTGACATCAGCTTCCTTTCTTTGACTCCCCAAAAGTGATCCCATACCCCGTGCGGCAGCAATGTATTCGTCAGCTGCCGTAAGAAGCAGATCGGAGAGTTCAGCAGGAAGGGCCTTTTGAGGAACATGTGCACGCTTCGTTGGTGTAAGCTGGTGGGACGAAGAGGCTCGAGGTATGACGACCTGAGGGTGCATTTTCGGTTTGGACGAAGGCGGTTGTGTACCTGGACTTGCATATTGGCTGGTCGGCGTCTGGGTAGGGGGTAGTACACGCTGCTGTTGAGGAGTAGTCTGTGGTTGAAGGGGCGCTCGCTGCAGGTTCTGGTTCTGTGTCGGCGTGTTCGCGGGTCGGGGCTGGGGTCTAGGTCCATTCTCTTGTTGCGACGATGACTGCTGGACTGGCTTCGCGACAGGCATGACCTGCGGCTGTTGTGCGCTATATCGATGTTGCTGATCAACCGAGCCATCTGTATGAGGAATTCCCACACTGCTTGTACGTTGCACTGGCACCTGCACATGCCGTATTCGCGGGGGTTGCATTTGCATAGGAGACCCATAGTTGGGTGTCCTCGCTGGAATTACTACCTGTGGCTGTGATCGATATTGTGGCTGCTGGGGAGGTCGCTGGGCGGGTTGTTGGACAGGTTGCTGGACGGGTTGCTGAGGAGGTCGCTGTACAGGCTGCTGGTTAGGTTGTTGAGTAGGTTGTCGTGGAGGCTGTTGGGGAGATTGCTGGGGAAGTCGTTGCATAGGCTGCTGCATATGCTGCTGCGGTTGTTGCGGGCGTTGCTGAGGGCTCTGCTGAATATACTGCTGTGAGTTCTGCCTTGAATGCTGCTGCATATGTTGTGGTTGTTGCATTTGCGGCGGCATCTGCTGGTATTGCTGGTACTGCTGATTCGAGGGCCGGGGCATGACGGGCTGTGGCGGAACCTGATATGGCGCTGGCTGTGACTGTGAATAGCCTTGTTGCATGGGCATCTGCATATGCATTGGAGGATATTGTGGGTAGCCATGTTGTTGCTGGTAGCCGTTGGGCGGCGGTTGCTGCTGTTGTGGAGGCGGCGGCGCATACGGGTTATACTGGCCGTTCGGATAGCCTTGCGGCGGCCAGTTGTACCGGGGGTCCATTAGAAGACTGTAGCGAAAAAGGATCACGATTATTCAATGCGAAAGCGTTGCATGGTGGGCGAAAGCGGGGGTGAGGATGTCAAGACATGAGTGACATGGGCAATCGCGAAGGACGGAAAGTCGCGAACGCGCCAGGCTACTGGAGCGCGATTGGCAGATAGACGCGCGCTTGTAGCATCACTTGATACGGCCTAGTGGGCTCACAAGCCGAGGCTCTTTTCAAACGTGTCCAGCGCTATAGATTTATTTCGTCCTGGGTCTGAAATGGATTTGATTGTTCTCTTGCTCCTCGTCTAGCCGTAAAAGTTAAAGGTTCCACAATTTTATACGCATCATAGGCGAGATACCTACACATCCAGACAATCGGCGTGCCTTGACAAAGAGTTAGCATATAGGAAAGGATTCTCCAGCCCCATATTTGTTCACATCCCGAGGCATTCCGGACGACACATGTGAAAGGAGAATTGAATTACAAGAAGAGAAAGAAGCTCTTTTGTTATCTCGTTTCCAGCACACTGCATTCCCAGCAAAAGCCACCATGTTCAACTTATCGTGGCTGCTAGGCCACAGCAAAACCACCTACACATCCCACCAATCTCCTGCAACTCTAACAACAAAGACTGGATCGAAGACCACATTAGAAGAAGTCGCTGCCTCCTCAATTCCGCCATGTCGCCTGAACCCTTTCCTCTTCAACGGCCACCTACAAACCATGTACACGGCTGTCAAAGACCCAGGCCCACCAGTTTACTATAAGAGGCAAATCTTCAACTCAAACCATTCTGTCTACCCGGGTACCTTTGCCGTCGACTTCGCAGTAGATCTATCTGAGGGCAGCCCAAATCCACCGGAAAGAACGCCAGAAGAAAAGGATGAACCGCTTCCAGCTCGCACCACCAACTTTACCAAGGAAGAATGGGAAGGCATTGCAAGCTCAGATTCAAAACCCATGCTGGTAGCCCTTCACGGTCTCAGTGGCGGATCTCACGAAGTCTACCTCCGCGAAACCCTCGCACCGCTCATCGCATCCGGTTGGGCTGCCTGCGTAGTAAATGGACGAGGCTGTGCTCTCTCTAAAATCACCACGCCCCAGCTCTTCAACGCCCGCGCAACATGGGATGTCCGGCAAACCATCATCGAGCTGCGTAACCTGTTCCCCAACCGACCCCTATACGGCGTTGGATTCAGTCTAGGCGCCAATATCCTAACCAACTACTGCGGCGAAGAAGGCGACAAGTGCCTCCTACGTGCAGCCGTTGCCTGCAGCAACCCCTGGAACCTCGAAGTCTGCAACACAGAATTGCAGCGTACATATCTTGGTCTTCATGTCTATTCGCGCACTATGGGTAAAAATCTCCTAGGCCTTTTCAATCAGCATCGCGAGCAGATATCCAAGAATCCTGGTCTCGACGTTGACGCCGTATTGCGCAGTAGATTCCTGCATGAATTCGACCGCCAGGTTCAGTGTCCAACATGGGGATATCCGACAGAGGGCGCATACTATCGTGATTCGCAAAGCGTGGACGCACTGCTTGCGGTTCGCATCCCGTTCCTTGGTATCAACGCCGAAGACGACCCAATTTCCAGCAAGGCCGGCTTGCCATATCAGGAGGTGAAGCAGAATCCCAATGTGCTACTTTGCACGACGGACTGGGGTGGCCATTTGGGAAGTTTCATGTTGGGCGGCGGAAGATGGTTTGCCGTTGCAACGTCCAAGTTCTTGACCAAGATAAATGAGGAGGTTGACTTTGAGGCATCTAAAAGCGTGGGTGAGGGAAACGAGGGCGTGAATATGGGCGGGTTACAAGGAAAGAAATATCCAATCTTTGATCCAAACCATCGAAGGCTGATATTACCTGAGGCGTAGGAGCGAGTGGAGGGCGGTGGTGGTAGTGATTTTCATTGAATGGTATTTGGGTATCATAGACTTGCTCTAGATTTCGTAGACCGCGTATAGACTTAGCCCTTTGTCTGATCGACTTTTTTTCTCATGCTACTTTTGCTCATACGTTCTTTGCGCATGATGCTTTCGAGAACAGCTCTTCTTGTAGTGAAAATTAGCGCTCTCCTCAGTTTTTCTTTCCCTCTCGCCCTTATGCTCCACATAAAACTCAAAACTCCATATATACTGTGTTCGCCTCATGTTCTCGCACTGCTTCAGCCGAAGCTAACCCTCTTCTTTTGCTTGAACTTCCTGTCCTTTTCCTTGATCTTGTCTCCCTCATCACTCTTTGCACTCGGCTCGCTGTGCCTCTTCCTCTTCTTCTTCTTGAGATCCTGTTTCCTCTCCTCAAATTTGGCCTCCTTGTCTTCTTTCCTCGCCTCGGCTTCTTTCCTCTTGGCTTCACGAATCTCCTCCAACTGGCGCGCTTTGGCAATCTTGGACTCGAGGTGCCCTTCTTTCTCGGCGTTGACAACGGACATGATGGCCATCTGCAACAGTAGCATGATTAGTAAGATCGGCATCTAAGGTACAACTTGCGAAAGAGAAATTAGGGGGACGAGAAGTTCCATACCATGCTAGCCGGATCATCCACAAACTTCTTTCCCTTCTTGACGCCTTTTGGCTTCGCAATGCCAGCGGGGATGATGCCGTTGAGCGCTGGGATGTCCAGCTCTTTCTCTGTATACACCCTCTTTTTCTTTTTGCCATCTCTTGTTACGATTGATTTGGTCTTTTGCTCGCCACCTGGTTTAGCCAACGACAACGACTTTTGCTTGCGCTTCGATATGCCCTCTGGCGCACTTCCAGTAGGTTTCGATTTCGATTTTGAGGATTTACTGGAGCTGCCGCCAGATTTTCCTTTGGCGCCTTTGCCTTTGGAAGCCGGTTTGGTTGCGCCCATCTTGGCGAAAGCAGGAAACGGGTTGGTAAGAGTAGTGCTTAGAAAAGTTCTGTGAAGTGGAATGAATAAACGGCAGCGCTGGGGACTTTTTTGGGCAGATCGGCGTTTTGGAGCTGCCGATGGGGAACGTCAAGTGCCAAGGCAACAGGCGCGCGACCCCAGCAGGCGCATCCGCAGCGACAGCTTCCCCAGCATCATCACGCCCTGCCTCGCTGCTCAACGACTCTTCCCAACGCCCGCACCCACATTTATCTCATAGTCGCATACGGAGGTCTCAAGTCATCATGGAGGGTTCAAATCGCCTTTTCCGCTTCCCGAAGCCCGCATGGCTGAACAGCGCAAACACAAGGACCGCAGGCGTCTACATTGCAGGAGCTCTGGTGCGGACTACTCCATATAGCCAACAGTACTGATGCATATACTGATATCGCCTTGCAGTTCGCTCTCGGTTTCTATACCCTCATCGACATATCGGTATGGTCCAAGTCGGCCATGAACGGCTCCGACCCACGCGTCCATATCACTTTCGTCGACTGGGTCCCGGGCATTTGCAGCGCCCTCGGCATGCTAGTCATCAACAGCATTGACAAGTCGCGACTCTCTGCTGATAGCTTTTCTTACTCTGGAAACGGTGTCGCGTGGAAGGCCAGGCTAGTGCTGTTCCTGGGCTTCGCGCTGCTGGCCGGCGGATTGGCGGGAAGTGTGGTGGTTATGGTTATGAAGTTTGTTGTGCCAGAGCACACATGGCCAACCCTGTGGATGGGCGTTGGCAATGTTGTTGCCAATGCGCTGGTTATGCTGAGGTGAGTACACAGTCTCGAAGGAATGCGCGAGCATGCTTGCTAACATGTCACAGTTCCGCGGTGCTTTGGGTTGCACAGAACATGGAGGATGAGTACACGTACAACCTGGCGTTGTAAGAGTGCGACGTGAAGTTGAAGTCTGTTGGGTATAGCCTGTCCGACGTCATCCGGATTGAGGGATGGTTGTGTTACGCAGGATACTTTATGTTGAGGCGCTGAGCGGAGCGACAATGATCGCAATGTACGAATATGCTTGAGATGCTAGTTTCCATTAATTCAATAGCCTTTGTCATGTTTCATATCCGGTTGATCAAGGAGTTTGCATTTACATTCTCGTTGTAGTTCTTTTGGTTCAACCAATGCATTATGTCCAACATACTCGTACAAGAACGCTCATAAAAACTGTACAGGTAACAGAAATATGCAGTAGCAACAGTCCATCCATCCAGGCATGTAGCCTTCATTACCAAAGTGCCTCGACTCCTTTTCGAGGCGCCAAGCCATGCGCTTGGGGATAGTATGTATGCGGTCCCTCATTGCTGAGTTCCGCCGGCTAGTCAGAAGTCCTCTTGCTCCTGGAAGAACAGCGTGAAGCTGATGATGGTCGCGTAAATCAACAGACCGCCGAAGATGGACATGGCTGCGGCACCTCCTGCGATTTCTGCCGAATGCCACAGGAGCGTTGGGAGCGCTGGTGTGAGTCAGTCTTGGGTTCGATTCACGTTTCCACAGGTCCTTTGCGCTTTCTCTTGAGAGTGCAGGCACGCAACCGCCCAAGGCGCATACCGAACGCGTATTCCAGGAGAGCACTTACCGATACCCATGACCACGAAGAAGCCGGTCAAGAACCTTCCAAAGTCGACCACACCGTTTCCAGAACTCTCCATAAAGTCATCATGGTTCGCTGCTCTGCTGCAAAGCCAGTTGGGTAGGGGTGCGATTACGTAGGTCGCAACAACGAGGAGCGTGAGGTAGTTGTGGAAGAGCGCGGCGGAGAGAATAACGAGAAGAAAGCCTATCGCGAGGACCTATCGTGTATTCCATTAGCATTTGACGACATGCGATCAGGGAACGCGCAAGGATGCGCCAGCTTGACGTACGAAGGACAGTCCGATGATGGTCTTGATGCCGGCCATGCTGGAATCGTGCTTGATGCCGCAGATACAATATAGTAGTCGTTAACGAATATACGCCTGAGTCCTGTGATATCAATCCCCGTTCCGGCGAAGATGTGAGAGCTGCGGTGTGGTTGGTCTTGTTGCGTGTGGTCCAGACGCCTGCTGGTGAGGTTGCGCGCTAGGGTGCTGCCTACCTGCCAAGCATCGGAGCTTCTGGAGCTCGTCGTCAACGACGGCTGCGGGAACCTCCAGCAACACCATCACAACCACTACACATTGCCCCACTCCGCCGCAACGCAATCTCCTGGTGACAGCACCTCGCCGCGTGCACACCAGTCATTGTCCTAGCCAAAATCTTGCTACCGTGAAGCCAATCAACCCGTTTTTGGCTCTAACAACCCCACAAATCCCACCTTCATCATGTTCAGAAACAACTACGACAACGACTCGGTCACCTTCTCGCCACAGGGTCGTATCTTTCAGGTCGAGTATGCACAAGAGGCTGTCAAGCAGGGTTCAGTTGTTGTAGGCATTGTCAGCAAGACACACGCAGTACTTGCAGCAATCAAGGTAGACGCCTCCATTGCTGGTTTGATGTCGACAAATATAGCTAACACGCCATACAGCGAAATGCCGAGGAGCTCTCTTCATACCAGAAGAAGATCATCCCCGTAGATTCCCACTTTGGTGTCGCCCTTGCTGGTCTCGCCTCCGATGCCCGCGTTCTCTCCAACTTTATGAAACAGCAATCACTCGCATCCCGCCTCACGTACGACCGCGCCATTCCTCTCTCTGAAATCACTTCGCGTATTGCAGACCGTGCACAAACCAACACGCAGCAGTATGGACGGAGACCTTACGGTGTTGGGTTGTTGATTGCAGGTGTAGACGCAAAGGGACCTCACCTGTTTGAATTCCAGCCCAGTGGTGTCACACAGGAGATGATCGCATGCGGTATTGGAGCCAGGAGTCAGATGGCAAGGACATACCTCGAGAGGCATCTGGATGAGTTCGAAGGCGCCAGCAGGGAGGAGTTGATCAAGCACGCTCTGAGATCACTGAAGGAGTCGCTATCACAGGACAAGGAGCTAACAGTCGACAACACCAGCGTTGGTATTGGTGGCATTGGCGAGAACTTTGCGCTTTACGAGGGTCAGGATCTTGCTGAGTGGCTAGACGCTACGTTCGAGAACAGAGAAGGCGGCGATGACGCGGAGGGCGGCGAGGCTATGGAGCTGTAGGAGGCTTAGTTTCTCACGGTTCACTACAAGCATCATAGGTCTCAGGCGTAGGACCAGGAGTGCTCCTTGACGAGGGGTTACTGTAGATCACGACACGGCTGCGCTTTTACCAGCAGGCAGTCTATGAAAATATAATGAACATGACTCCAAGACCATTTCAGAGTACTGCTATTTTGCCGAAGACTGAATGAGTGCGCGGAATGGTGGTGATATGGCTGCTTGAGAGCTGTCGGTGATTGTTCACGTGATGTTCCAAGCTCCGAGCCGCATCCGCGAAATCTCGCTGCAGCTCAACCTTTGCCAACTGCATCCGCAACCCGCAAAACCCGTTCATAGCCACGAAACCACATCCAACCATCACAATGGCATTCGCGTGGAAAGCCGCCGGTCTCACGTACGCCTTCCCGACCCTGCAGTCGCTGCATTTCTGCCATTGGAACCGCAATTGACTCTTGAGCAGCTACAACCGCTACATTGCCGTCGCATCGCGCGTCGTACGTCGCTCGCTCAAGGATGACAAGCGCATTGCTGCCGAGCGAAGGGGCGAGAGCGAACTCAAGTTTGCGAAGTGGGAAGTGAGTGCATACCTGAAGTTGAGGGGAGGCAGGCTAGGCAGGAACTAATGAATTGGGCAGAATGGCAAGCAGGGCGAGGTAAAGGACCTCAACGCTGCCGCACTCCAGGCACAGGCCGATGCCGCCAAGTCTTCGTAAATCAATTCAGGAGGAGACGACAAGGGCACGATAGGGTGATATGGAATGCGGAGAGGAGCTGGGGGAGGATGGACGTATACTCTGTACTATCAAGCCGTACGGGGAGGATTTAGGTCAATTCATGACAAAACTGAACTAAATAGCTCTCCCGGTCTCTCACAATACTTTTTCTGTGCTCGTAGACAGTTGTTTTGGGAATTGCCTTAGTGACCACCAGTGCCGGTCATCAGGGCTTGTCTTAGGTGCTGCACCTGCAACTCGGCTGTCACAATCTTCCCGCCCTGGAAAACGACTCCACCTCACAACATGGCAGATGCGTCTAACAGCCACAGCACAGCCCCTGCGCAGAACCTGGACGTAAATAATAATCCCGACATTGCCGGTATATTGAGAGCGATCTGGTCGTGCTGCAACTATGCACCTCACTAATGTCATGCTCAGATCTGTCGCATGCGCAAGAGCCCGCGCCTGTCTTTCAGCCGACTACTCCCACTGACTTGCCCCTGAGACAGTCGAAACATTCGGTGGGCGGGACACGGCCGAAGATTCATGATGTGACCGAGAAGTTTACACGAGCGTGTAATGGTAAGTCGACCGATGTGAACATTGGAGGGGCATGGCGGGGCTGTGCCGTGAAGCCGCCTGCCGCCCGCGATGACCCAAGTATCACTACATCTACGGAATCAGACGGTAGCTGACAGATGAAATAGCTCTGGAAGTCGGTCAACTAGTTAAAGATGACTACTTTACGCTCTTTGAGTCTATTGGGGCAATCGAGGTAGCCGACTCTTGCAATTGAAGTTGGCTTCTTACTGATCCGGATCAACAGATCATGGATCCCAAGATGGATAGTGGATTCCTCCAACCCGGAGAGACTCTAGAAGACGACTATGATACACTAACACCCCTTCTACCAGAGGAACTTATCGGCATCATGGACCAACTGTTGTGCTACGAAATGGCATGGCACACAGGCTATCCTTTGTCACAGACACTCTTTACATCCGTCTACATTGACAAGCTACTATGGCCAGAAGTCAAGGAACTGGAGCAAGCGCAATTCTACCGTGGCGAAATTCCCAACGAAAGAAAACCTGGACCATTACTAGACGTACTAAGGGCGTATTGCTTAGGTTTGATCAAGGGATGTGACCTTGTGATAGCGAAGGTCACTGGTAGAGACTACTATGAAGAGGAGGATTTTTGTACACACACGTATAACCGAGTATTGTTCGTGAGCACGCCAATGGATGCTTTTTTGAGAGAGTTGGATGCTGCCGTTGACATAATAGAGGAGTAAGTACTTTCGTCTTTACAGACTATTTGCGGCAAGCTTACAATCGGCAGTCCCGATCTTGATATCAATGACGCTCTTCGAAAAGCCGTTCTATCGAGACTAGAATTACGGACAGATTTGCTTCAGGCTTTTGACGTGGATCTTGCGGTTGAGGGAATGCCCTACTCTTGGCCACCGGTACTCGAGATTATTGACACGCTAAGGACTACTCATCAACTTGGCCAGACAGTACCTGGTGCTTTCAGTCCGAAAATGCAACGGCGGCTTGCCTCTACCGTTCCTCCACGGCCTATTGTTGAACTAGATTTCAAAGATGCGTTAGGAAAGCTGGAGAATATGGCGTCCGCTTGCCACGAAGCCACTCGGTTGATCTCCATCAAGCTTGATCCGCTCGAATACCAATCATTCCTCTGGCACTTCTCGTCCCGTTCGCCACCAACCCTCACATATTCCAGATCATATCTATCAACTATTGTACACCATCCAGAAATGTACAATCCAGCAATGTCGTTGTCGCTTGGGGACGTAAAAACTCTCGTTTTGCCCGCCTCTCCCATTCTAGACCCCGGCAACTGGACTCTCTCACCACCACGCAACCCACTTCTCCCCAAGCCACCACGCCTCCAGCTGGCCCTTCTTATGGACGATTTTGTAGAGCGCGCAGACCAAGCCTACCTCGACCTCTGGGTTGCCTTGGTCCAGAACCGGTGTCGAGTCCGGCGCATGTTGAGGCACGTTATTGGCCACTGGGATATGCTGCAATCCGAGGCAAGTGTAACCGACAGTGAAATCTCCGCTGCAGCCAACGAAATGGGTGTATCCGACGCTGTCATGGAATTCTCTCTCTCGACATGGGCATACCACAAGAAGCTCTGGATCATCGAAAAAATGATCCTACTTGGCTTCGAGCAGGAAATCTACCTCCCAGACGAATATGCAGGAATGTACCTCTTCCTCTCTCTCATCACCACGCGCAGAAAAGAGCTGCTGCGTAGAGTCCAAACGCACTATACCACCCACAAATTCAACCTCCTCCGCCAAGGAAAAATGCAAGAGAAGCAGCAAGTAGACGACGCGGAGCCGTATGTCGCCAGTCTAATCGCCGAAGCGGAAGCAACCGCTTCCTTCAGTCTAGCTTTAGCACGCTTCTACATTGTACTATTGTATTTGCATCTCCTACCTATCCCCAGCCGTCCCTTTTCTACCGAGAAACTGCGCTACGAAGTCCGCATGAAACCGTTTCTAGGGCTTCAGCCCCCCGAGGTCCCGGACTTTGATGACTTCAAAGCGCACACTCAGCTATATGGCGATGTGGCTTCGCCTTCTCCTGAGTTCGCTGAACACGTAGCGCACTTGGACTCGGCGCTGTGGAGCGAGATTGATGGACAACTTAGGACGGCGAAAGCGGCGTTTGCAGAGTACAAGCGGATTGGCGTGCAGGCGGCGAAAGCGGAGGGTGTGGAGAGTAGTTGGGATGGAGAGGTGCAGAATGCAGTGGCGAGTTGTGTGGCGTTGGGTTTGGTGGTTACGGAGATTAAGGAGTGGGTTGCGGAGAAGGGGGTGAGCGTATCGGGTATCAAGGTTGAGATTCCAGAGGCGGGGGCAGGGAAGAGATATGCGGATGGGTGGGTTGTACCAAAGGTTGTCAAGGAGTGAGGTATATGTTTGGTTCGAGTATGCGGATGCGTAAAAGATCCAGCGTTCGCATCTGTTGTAGATAGGATATAGAATCGATTTCCCTGTTCATCATACGTGTGAAACTACGAACCCGGGTATCATATCAAATCATGCGCCTAAAAACACCTTTAACCCATTTGCCTTTCCTTTCCCCCTCACGCATCACTATCTCATACCCCTTTACCCCTTATACTTCCTCAACACATCCTCACTAACCCTCTTTACACTCCTCGCCGAGACGCCCCTCTCCCCACGTTGCTTACTCTTGATACTCGCCTCATTAATCAATCTACACAGTACTCAGTCAGCGTCCCTTCTTCCAATCCACCACCACTATCAAGATATCCATACAAATCCCTAGGAAAAAAAAGGAAATGGGAAAGAAATGACTCACTCTTGCATAAACAGCACATAGTTCAAATAGATCTAACCCCACAGGTTAGCTACATTTCCTCTGTCCTTTTCCCCCCTGTTCAATGTTCACCTTCGGTGTATACGGAAAAGGGGGAAGGGTGAATTAGAACGTACGAGAATATCAACATTCTTGCTGAGCGGCCTGTTCGAATGCGCTTTTACTATTTTCTTGACTGTGCCGCGGGGGTAGAGGGTAGGTGCCATGGTGTAGGGAGATGTGATTTCCACTTTTTTCTTTGTGTTGCGCGTCTTTGAATTTTTTTTAATAAGTAGTGGTAGATGTCAATGTGGTATTATGTAAAGTGACTCCGTGGGTTGTGATGTCTTGACTCTTTGGTGGGCGTGTATGGCCGGGGGACGTGTTTGGGTGTTGGCGTTAGACACTGGTCAATGGCATGCCAAGGCTGACGCGCGGGCACGTGAGAGCTACAGTTTGGTCTGATGTGATCCACGACCTGCGTCATAGCCCACATACGTACGTAGTGCATTCACCAATTGATCTCAAAATGATAACTATCTCACATACTAACGCGGCAATTAGTTTCAAACAACCCAACTGAACAAAAGAACTCTCATATGAGATGCATCTATCGGGACTATCACAAGATAATGTTACACAAGCCCCGGCCAAACGAGATTCTCCCTCTAAACTTCACTACAAGATTGTTGTATTTACGCTTTGAGGCCAAGGTCTTCAGCATATGGTAGTTGGAAAAGATCACCAACAGCTGATACTGAAGCGGTGGACTCAAGTAGTTCCTTGGCGGCCTGTATCCATTGATTAGCATATTGCATAGATCCCAGAAACGAGAATGGACTTACCTTCTTGAGAGTCTCTTCTGAGACACCATCAATCTTCTTGGCAACCTCGTCAATTTGGTATGGTTGAGTGTTGTGGATCAGACCGTTGCCAGTAAGCTCAAGGCCAGCGCGGATGTCCTGGCCGTTCTCGAGCTCCTTGAACTTGGCGGCGGCCTTTGCCTTGGAGACCTCCTCGCTTGAGATCTCACCAGCGGCGATCTTCTTGATGGCATCAACGGAAGCCTGGGCGGTTTGTGCGACAGCCTTGGCGGAACCGGTGATGGTGGTGTAGAGGAGGCCGGCGTCGGAGTAGATGGCGCTGGTGGTCGTGACCTTGGCACCTGGTGCGGCGGCCTGTCCGAGCTTGGTGAAACCTGCCGACCACTTGATGGCTGATTGGCCACCGAGCAGAGAGCTGAGAACAGCGATTTCGGGCTTGTAGAACTTGCCGGTGATGGAGCTGGAACCAGGGAAAGCAATGACCATGGCGTTGCCGCCATCGTGGGCAATACGCTCCTCACCACCGTAGTACTTGCTCTGTTCGGCACCAATGCTTGACTCCTGGGCAGCGGAGCTGGGAACGTTGTCGAAGAACTCGCCAACCCACTTGGAGAACTGGCCGTGGTCGGCACCGTTAGCGACAACGGCGAAGTTGGGCTTGGCGTAGGCAATCTTGGAGTAGTACTCAATGGTCTCGGCGTCGAGGTACTTGGTGTACGGGGTGGGCGAAGCGGAGGCAGTTGGGGTACCGAGGCCACGGTGGAAAGCGAGGCCGTGGGCAGACTGGGTGGCCATATCTGTGACGCTGGCGAGGAAGCGCTTGTGGGCGAAGTGGATCAAGGGAAGGACCTCCTCATTGTAGACGTGGGCTGCATCATGTTAGCTGGGGCTCATTGTCGTCTCATTTCCCCACTGGGGCGCTCGGCATACGCAGGTACTTGGTGGAGCTGGCGACCTCGCCGAGGAGCTCGACAAAGTATGGCAGGTCATCGCGGAGGAACTTTGCCTCGAGGACCAGGTTCTCGCGCGAGTGATGGGCGTTCAATGAGGCGCCTAGAAGCTCGGATTCGCGGACAATGCGCAGTGTTGAGCGCCTCTCGGTGCCCTGTAGATCAATTGAGCGTCAGCCGGGCTGTATGAGTGCGATGATGCATGTTCAATGGCGTACCCGGAAAGCGAAGTTGGCCAGGCCCTCGGTCAGACCAGGCAATGGCTGGAAGCGGGTACCAGCCTTGGATACGAGAGCCAGAGTCGTCGTAGGGCCGGCAAAGTCTCTGCTGGCATACTTGACGCCCTTGGCCTCGCCGGACTGGTACTGGAAGGAGCCTGAAGCTGGGGCAGCGAGTCCACGGCGCTGGGCCGGGCGGACGGCCTGCTGGCGGGCTGCACGCTGCGCGCCCCGGCAGGCGGTCGTTCGGGAGAGCATCGTGTAGAGGGCGCCGGGCGGAGGGCTGTGGATGGGGTGGGAGGCGGCAATGGATGGAGATACGTCTTGGGGTGAGGTGGATGCAGAGGGTCGACATCACAAAGTTCGTAGAGCGCCAAGGCCAGTAAGTGCCTTCGCTCCCCTCGCCATTGGCCGGTGCGGGTGCCAGAGAGCAGCCACCCCACCCGTCTCCATTTCGAGAAAGTCGGCTTGCGCTTTTCCATTCTCCCATTGCAACCATTCACTCTGCTCTACACACAGCTTCCGCCTCTCTCATCCACCCTTTGGCCTCTAATCCCCCACCAATGTCTCCCCGGTAGCACTGCCCCCTCCTAGATATCTGGCAAATATCTAGGCCCAGACATGTCTTACAACCAGCGCGAGACTCCGGTAAGCTGCGCGCCCGCCGCCATGCGCTTCCACCACATGATTCATGACCAACACTGCTCCAGATACTCGCGGATCTCTGCACCCTCCTTGTCGAGGACATCTATGGCGAACTTGCATCTGTACGTTTGACCACGAAAAAATTATTTGCGCAAGCTGCCCTGCATGACGAGAAATTCTGCTCCAGTCATGCGACAGGCGCATTCGAGTCACCTTTTCTAACTACTCACAGCGGGTATACTCAGTGCTCGCGCGCCATGGACGACAGAGCCTCGCCTCCATCGCCCGCGCTTCCTACCTAAACGCCCGGCAAATCAAATATGGCCTCGTCATTCTCCTCCAGCAGCACCTTATCTTCCACTCCGGTAGCGATGCGCCCTTGACCTACTACGAAATCGACTGGCAAAACTCGTACGCAATTGTCCGCTTTGGCAAGGTCACGAAGCTGGTCGAAGATCGCTTTGGCAAAAAGGCTGCCAATGTTATGTCCAACCTGCTCGCCCTCGGCCACACACGAATCGCCGATTTGAAAGAAGCATACTTCCCACCCGAAATAGACAGTGATGATGAGTCAGACGATGGCGCTGCAAACGGCGCTGGCTCCAAGCGAAAGCGCACCAACGGTGCTCATGTAAACGGTCACGCAAAAACAAATGGTGCTACAAATGGGGTTCCCTCTGAATTGGAGGATGTAAAGCCAGACCCGGCAACGCTGGCAAACGGCAACGGAAAAACCAACGGCGTACACAAGGCTTCCAAGGTCGACGGGGTGTCACAGAACGGCACACCGAAGGAGCCTGGTCAAGAGCAAGATGATAGTGATATCACTTCCATTGACGAGCTATACGAGCTCATCCAAACCTTGATCGAAAACGGATGGGTCAGGACTGTTACGGAAACCCAGTATCTCTCCCCTGGAGACATGCACGACATGCTCTACCAAGAGTCCATTGAACAAGACAATGCAGGCATCACACCTACTGGAACCAAAGATAAAGATATAGTCAACAGAGGCACCCTGGCCCGCAAGCGTGCAATGCGCGACGAGTGGCTGAACGTTCCAAAGTTTGCGCGGCAAACCAATGGATCTAACAAAAGAGTGAAGACTAACGGAGCGAACGGTTGGGCTGTACCATCATCGGATGACGACATTGTTATCCGCGTCAATCCTGAGAAGATTGCTGTTGCAATGCGAACACAGCAACTAGTCCATCTTGTACAACAACGTTTGGGTTCAGTCACTGCACGTGTATACCAGACCATGTTGCGCATGCTGGAATCGAAGACGCCTCGTTGCTGGGAGGAATGGCCTGAGCCGCACTTGGCTAATGTTGAACCATCTACAGAAAACAACATCGACCCTCGTTTTCTCATCACTGCGCGTGACGTTGCAGTAAAGCTCAGTCGAGAGCAGGACCTGGATATCTTTGAAGGTCTTGACCCTAATGCGGCTGTGCAAATCACTCGGAAGGGGCACGTCAACCGAACCAACATCTGGACGGCACCAACGGATCCTGCGAAGCTCAATATGGAAGAGAAGACAAAAGTCGTAGACAAACACATACAAATGCTGGCAGAAGACCCGTTTCACTTTGTCACTTGGCATTCGCGCGCCGGATTCTCACAATGGCACATTGAGTTCGACGAGATTGCGAGACAAATGATACAGAATGAAGTTGAAAACACTATCTCAGCAAGAAAAGGCACGATAGGCGTAAAACTCATCCGGGCCCTGCGGAAGAAGGGTAGACTCGACGAACGTGCAATCTGCAATGTCATGATGATGTCCGCCAATGACATTCGCGGCATCGTCAATGACCTTACAGTTCAAGGCATCGTTCAGACTCAGGAGATCCCCAAGGTCGACAGACGAGAAGCCAAACACTCTCTCCACCTGGTCTGGTATGACCGACAGCGCGCTCGCGAGAAACTGCTCCACGACACATACAAGGGAATGGTGCGCATCCTTCAGCGCATAGCCTACGAAAGAGAGAAAGTACAATTCCTCCTTACCAAAGCGGAACGTTCCGATGTTGTGGGAAATGAAGAGAAGTGGCTGAGCAAAGGCGAGCTGGATGCACTCAGAAAATGGAAGGAAGTGCAAGAAAAATTACTCTTGCAGCTCTTCCGTGAGGATGATCTAGTGGCCACTTTGCGCGACTTCCATGGCCCATTGATTTCCGCATAGGGCTATCATCTTGCATTTGTCTACGTGACCGGCTTCGGCCCCGAAATTTGTGCGAGAGCATTTATCAATCCGGCGTTCTATGGAAACATTTTTCCGTCTGGATTCAGTATTCAGCGCATCATCAAAAAAGCTACTGGTATGAAACGATACCCCCTAGCATCTGGGCGGCGTTATAATCTCTTTCGACGATTTCATTGTAAGATTTGCGAGAGCTATGAGAGCTACAAAAGGAAGACTGGCAGTAATTGATTGTGTTTTCTGTTAAGACATGGGCATTATGTACATTCAATACACTGCAAATACGCTTCGAACTATTTATCATCATGTCATTACCTGGGACCAATCATTCAAAAGTAATTTTTTGTTCAAAGGTGCTGTTGTCATAACCAAAAAGATTTCTTTGTTCTTGAGTATACAATGAGCTTGTGCATGACCATCAGGATCTCGACATGTTCTTGTGACAAGTCCCTTCTAGCATTGTTGAAATTAAATCTTCGATTATGTTACTGTGATTTCCGTAGTCATGAAAAAGTATTCTGATACATCAACTGCAGAACTCGATATCTCATTTTGTCTTAGGAAAGTACGTCTGCGTGACTAACCATGTCTCCTCGCATTACCAAAACCTCCCTTCGCCGCGAACATAGCTCCAGCACCGTCTCCAATCAAGAAAGCCAGCTCGTGCGAAGATCAGCGCGTCTAGCAAAAAGGGCCACATGGCAGAGATATGCATCTCGCACTCAATCCGATAGCTCACCAGCTCGCGCAAAAATTCACACCAACACCATCACTGCACCATTTAACATCGCAACCTTTGTTAAACCCAACAACTCCCGTCGCTCTCAACCACCCGCATTCCCATTCATAATTGACTCAACTGCTGACTCTACATCATCATCATCATCATCATCCGAATACCCGGACAGCGACATCGAACTCGCCACACATGACCAATCTACCCCCTTTCCCCCTCCTCACACACCCTCCCTAACACGCGCCACACGACACAAGCGTAGTAAAAGCTCCAACAGTACCTACGCATCCAGCAACGAATCCTACGAACTCGATGGTTTCGTCGTCAGCGACAACCACACCGACGACATTGACTACGGCTACGACGCCGACGAGTCCGCCGCAGATGAAATCCAAAGAAAAAGCAGTATCTACTCTACATCGTCCGAGGACACTTTGTTCGTCCCCGAGGTCAAGGTTAAGAAGAAGAAGAAATTGCTCCACGAACATCTACCGTTTCGTAATAAACAGCTTGGAACGACATCTTCAGAAGATGTAGCAGAGCAAATCTCAGATGCTATACTGCTTTTCTCGCGGAGGTGTAATAGGGGGAGGAAGGCTATGGGTGTTAGAGTTACGGATGGGGATATGCGGGATAGGGAGGTGAGGGAGGGGTTGGAGAGAGCAGGGAAGTTAGGATTGGTTGAGAAAAAGGAGGTGAAGGTGGGGTGTGTAGTATGGTATTTTGGGGCCCAGGGTGACAAGAGTGTCATGTGAATGACAGAGAGGCAGCGTGCTTATGGGACTTGGGATTCGCTAGGCCTTACTTTGGCAAATTGTAAGAGACATGAAAAAGTCTTGGATGTTGTCTGAGTATGTGGATAATAGGATAAGTCGGAACAGTGATGCTGGAATGCGACATGTAGCATGCAGTTCCAAGAGTATTCTTGCACGTGATTGTGATCGGCGGTTCCAGTATACAGTCGAGGTACTCTGAGAATGTTATTAGAGCCGTAGTATTGGCTAGGAACAAGAACTAGAAAAGGGACGATGCGAAGTGCGGCGCGGGGGACACCGGGAAGCCAGGTTGGGATGCTTGCAATAACCGGGTATTTTGAGTTCGGAAATGGACTTGCGCATATCTTGCGTGCATAAGCCATGTAACCACGGTAAGGGCCGCAACACTATGTGCGTTCTATAGTTACAATGTACCATGTACCATACCTCATGTCCAAGATAGATGACTATGATTGCAAGAGTTGATGCTTTAATCTTGGGTAAAGGCTCAGCGGTTCTGGGACAGCTGGCAGTGGAGTCGAGAAGGAAATGAGCGATTGCGCCAAGTCTGCAGATGCAAACAACCGGATGTAGACAGTGAATACCGTTGGCCGGTGGCGTGAAGTACCCCAGACTACCTCGTTCGTTATACCTCCCACTCCCAAATCCCACCCGCAAGGGCAGATACTGGCCTTGCGACGAACTACATAAAGTCTATTCTCTTTTAAGGCTAGGTAGCCCCAGCTTGTTTGCCTGAACAGTGAGCGCAACGTCATCTGGTTCGGTAGTCGAGCGCCAGCAATTTACATGGCGCAGAAGAATAGATTAACCTGCCGGAGGGGGACCGGGAAATGTGCTCTCACAACCCAGTCGAGCACTATCAGTTCATATATGCAACCTGGTTATAGGTATTCGCTTGCAGGACCTAGTGGCGGCCAAAAATCAACCTCAAGAGATAACAAAAAAGGAAAGCTACGATGAACAATGTCATTAAAAAAGACGAGGTCATGTTAAACAACGCCGTGTGGGTATCCCAAGGCGCGCTAGTGGCATGAAGGAGCCGAGAAGCAATCACTACTTAACAGCCGACGCGAGGATGCGGCACAGAACATCGGCGCCCAGTATCTAGCTGGTTGATCAACAGTCCTCTGAGAACACACAAAGAAGGGCCATAGATGAAGTCAAAGTCGCCTAGCGCTTGGGGATTCTTGTCACCCACTCGTATCTAGTCATGCGTTCGGCCAAGCATATGTCAAGCCCAATTCCAAGGCCTACCCCAATATCATCCGCCGACTATGTTCCCTTCAGGCATAGCGTGCTCACAGGAGACAAGACTACTTGCTCGGCGGCCGGAGTACATAGCCTAGTATCCGTCCAAGAAGCAGCGTCGACGATGCACCTTCATCAAATGTGGGGACTTTGACAGTCATGAGGTGGCGTCTTCGATGCATGTTTCGAGAAGATGCGGGGGCTCAGGTACCGCTTTTCCCCCATCATGTGGCCGAATATCGGTTTGGAGAAGCCAGTCAATGGAGCTCGACTACGGCATTACGGACATTGGCACCGGCTGAAGCAATTTGGAGATTGATGAAGACTTCATAGCCGCCAGCCCAAAGGGTCGACAGCCAGCATACAAATAAGGCTCGAGAACTTCACTGTTTGTCTTTCTCTACGCAACTCACCACATTCCTTCTTGGTTCTCAAAGATGCTTTCCAACGTCTTTCTCACCACTGCGCTCGCAGCCGGCCTGGCTCAGGCCCTGCCCCAGGCCACGCCTACTCCAACCGCTGCGCCCTCTGGCAACCCTTTCGCTGGCAAGAACTTCTATGCCAACCCATACTACTCGTCTGAAGTTCACACCCTGGCCATGCCCTCGCTTCCAGCCTCGCTGAAGCCTGCTGCTACCGCCGTGGCCAAGGTCGGATCATTCGTGTGGATGGACACCATGGCCAAGGTTCCTCTCATGGACACCTACCTCGCCGACATCAAGGCCAAGAACGCTGCTGGCGCAAACCTCATGGGTACTTTCGTCGTCTACGACCTTCCCGACCGTGACTGCGCCGCTCTGGCCTCCAACGGTGAACTCAAGATTGACGACGGTGGCGTCGAGAAGTACAAGACCCAGTACATTGACAAGATTGCCGCCATCATCAAGAAGTACCCCGACGTCAAGATCAACCTTGCCATTGAGCCCGATTCGCTTGCCAACATGGTCACCAACATGGGTGTACAGAAGTGCTCACGCGCCGCCCCATACTACAAGGAGCTCACTGCCTACGCCCTCAAGACACTCAACTTCAACAACGTCGACATGTACATGGACGGTGGCCACGCTGGTTGGCTCGGCTGGGACGCCAATATTGGCCCCACCGCGAAGCTCTTCGCAGAGGTCTACAAGGCTGCTGGTTCTCCTCGTGGTGTCCGTGGTATCGTCACCAACGTCAGCAACTACAACGCTCTCCGCATCTCCTCGTGCCCATCTATCACCCAAGGAAACAAGAACTGTGACGAGGAGCGCTACATCAACGCTCTGGCTCCTCTCCTCAAGAACGAGGGTTTCCCTGCTCACTTCATCGTCGACCAGGGCCGCTCCGGAAAGGTGCCCACTAACCAGCAGGAGTGGGGTGACTGGTGCAACGTCTCAGGTGCTGGCTTCGGTACCCGTCCCACCACCAACACTGGCAATGCCCTCATTGATGCTATCGTCTGGGTCAAGCCCGGTGGCGAGGTACGTACTATATCTATGAAAACCCTAACTTGATTTTTGCAACTGCTAACATGTTATTCAGTCTGACGGTACCTCTGACACCAGCGCTGCCCGTTACGATGCCCACTGCGGCAGGAACAGCGCTTTCAAGCCCGCTCCCGAGGCCGGAACCTGGTTCCAGGCTTACTTCGAGATGCTTCTCAAGAACGCTAACCCTGCTCTTGCTTAAGTGTCTGATTCTTTTAGAGAAGCTTGGGTAGATTGTTAGAAGGGAAAAATGTTCTGCCAGTGGTATTCACTGAAGAGTTGGTGGGATTGTAAATATGGCTTTGGAACTAGAATAGGCAACGTTTGATGTTGTAGTTCGTGTAAATATTATACCTTTTGGAGCTAGTATATCTCTGTAAACATGGTGATGTTGAATTAGTTCCAATTGTGCCTCTTCAAATTATGTGTTTTAGAATAAAATAAAACCCCCGATGTCTTCTCTTTGCGTCAATGCGCACTAGTGAGGAAAGATAAAATGCTGGTAATTGAGTGCTGTGAGTGCCGTAAGACAATGCTTCAGGAGATATTGGATGATGGAAGCCACATGTCTTGGCAGGTGTCAGCCACAACTCTGGCCTCAAGAGGGGCGGTGCATGTCCCTCATCACGTCTGACAGTCCGCGCCCCCACTGCTCCCTTTCTTTAGCCCTTCTCTCCTAAAAACCTCTCTTCGTTCGTGTCAATCGCTTTCTTCCGGTGCGCACAGCCGTCCGACACTCGTTTCGTCGCTGCGCGCCTTTTGCGCCGAACAGAAACCTCATGCGTCCCCTGCCCTATCGATAACCTAGCGGAGAGGGCAATGCAACGCCCGAAGCCTTGGACTCTGCAGTTGAGACTGCTCGTATACCTCTTCGCTGCAGTTTCCTGCCTTACACTATGGACATCCTTTACGCCGCGCTTGTTCGCCCGCGCCGAAGTCCTCGGCGCACCTGATACCGACCTTTCTGACGCCCCTATATTACATGCGCTCGCAGGCGATGGCCTTTCGGATATCGGGGAGGCTAGTCATGATGGAGAAGAAAGTGAGGGCTACGAGCCCGAATTTGAATACCTTGATCGAGACTTGATCGGACGACAAGTAGAGGAGATGGACCGACTGGTCAACAATCAGAAGATGGAGAAGGATATTGATCCTGAGAGTACGATACACTTTGTGCTGGAGCGAAGCCAGCTGAGTTTGAGCCGCGTCGATGAAAATTCTGAGAATGCTCTGGAAGTACGAGGAACAGACAACATGTCGCATGGAGACATGGCAGAGGCGCAGGATAGTAAGGGACTGAGCAAACGGCAGTCTAATGGTACTCGTGTATGGCTCACGGCCAACACCTGTAAACAGCCCGTGCCTAATGGCAATGCGACCGAAGCATCCAAAAACCATCCCCAGCTCGTCATGTATGTGTCGACTTCACCTGACAACAAGAGACCTGGACCAAGCAATACTGATAACACAATTACGAATCTTACGACGGGGCTGTTCAATAGCGGGTATGCCAGTTTTGATTTCAACACGACTTCGGACGTATATATTGGCATTTCGGCACCCAAGCTCGAAGAAGATTGGTTTGGGAGCTGGCACTTTGAGCTTGCTGCAAGTACCGACGGTCCCTATCACAACTACAACGCATCGGACCCATTCTTGTACATGATTGATACAGACAGCGAGTCTGCACTGTTCATCACGTACGACCTGGGCGATTCGAACTCGACCGAAGCCGTGAACAAGTGGAAACAGCAGAACCCCTTCTCGATGTACGCTTTCCAGGCGGGCGAGTACACACCAATCACGGGCATGGAGCGGTCGTACTGTGCAATCAAGGAGCAATTCAACGTGAATACCACTCGAAACTTTACAATTGATAGCAGGATTACTACAAAGTTTGGAGTAGACAAGAATGACAATTTCCCAAAGAACCAGTTCCACGTCAGGGGCCTGCAGCGGGCCACGACGTACAATGGTTTCGTGGTTATTGAAGGAAGCCAGGAGCCTGAGTACATTCCCGGTGCGGGTATGACGAGGGGCGGTGGACGAGTCTTCCAGGCCTTTAACTGGACGACCAAAGCAGGTACGAGATCACGACGTATCTACTCATTTCTAAGACCATGCTAACAAAGCAACTCAGACGACTCCTGCCAAGTCCTCTTCGACCTCGAGTTCTGCGACTCAGTCGCCTACGCTGTCCCCTCGAACGCAAGCTTCAAATTCAACGACACGGCCCTCGCCGAAATCTACGACAACCAAGCCCGCGACTACTACGCCAACTTCACCAAATCACTCGCCCAAGTCGCCTGTGACGCCAAACCCGAGTCGCAGTACTCGCTTGCACGCACATGCGAAGATTGCGAGCGCGACTACAAAAACTGGCTGTGCATGGTACTCATCCCGCGCTGCGAAGACTGGACCGCAAAAGACAGCTACCTCCAGCCCCGCAACATCAACGCGCCCTTTGCAAACGGCTCGGTCCCGCTACGCAACGAAGTCGCGCTGCAATTCAACGATACGTACCGTGAGAATGTGGGCTTCACACAGTCTCGCAATCCGCTGATTGACGAGCTGATTAAGCCGGGCCCGTACAAGGAAATGAAGCCGTGTGAGGACATTTGCTTTGATATTGTGCGGAGTTGTCCGGCAAAGCTGGGGTTTGCGTGTCCGAATGGGCGGCAGAGAGAAGTCATGTATGGGAAGATGGATGCGGATCCGAATCGGTTGACGTGCAGTTTCCCCGGTGCGGTGGTGAAGCTGAATGCGAGGGGTGCGGCGGGGATGGTCGGGGTGAGTTGGTTGGGTGTTGCTGTTGGGTTGGTTGCTGCGATGGCTTGGATTTGAGGTGCGTTAGCATGAGCCGAGCATCGAGGTTCAGAATGGATAGTAAGATGCATAGGCATTGGAGAAGATGATCATGCTGGATTGGAGGGGGGGTTTTGGGATAAGCAAAAGTGGAAGCATCGCAAGGGCGTTTTGGAATGTGTTCAAGTTGCAATAACAAGTTTTATTTTTTCTTGTTCGTTTTCACTCGTGTACTGCATGTATTGCAGTGGGTTAGGTTCAGCTACTGTGCCTCACGTGAAATACTCTGCCCCTAACTCTTTGCAAAGCGACATGTAACACAGCGCAGACAATTCCTACATCACTCTAAAAGACAAAAAGCTAGACACCCAAAATCCCTCCAGTCCCCCAGAAAACGCTTTCCCTGAGCGCCAAAAGCCAAGCCACGCCAGAGCCCTTTTTCCCTTCCCCGTCCGAGCTCGAGCCGCTTCCACTCCCCCAAACTTACGCAAATAAAAAAAAAGCCCCGTCGAACGCATGGTAGGAGCGATCCTGTACGCCCTGCGCGCGGGCGATCCACTTGCCGGTGAAAGGGGGGAGGGGGGGTGCATGCACATGAGGGGGGGGGGGGGGGGGAAAGTTGGGGGATTTGACATGTGAAAGTCTGGAGTCAAAAAAAAAGTACATGGCCATGACATTTACTTTACTTTAACCCGAAATGCCCCGTTACCCCACATGTTGCGAACGGCAACTTTTTTTGGGAGTAGGAACAGAGAAAGATGGGACATGGGGGAAGGGGATGGATTTTCCCTTCGCAAGGTTTGCCGGATTGGGTAGAGCGCCTTGTGGTATTATTATTTTTTTATTTCATGGTTATAGGAATGGGGAAGGTGAATGCGGCATGCGCGGTGTTTGGGAAAAGTTAGATGGGAGGGATGGACTAGATTAGGGAGGTTCAAGTGTAAAGGCACATGACGGTGTTGGGAGTAGATGGTGGGTGGTGGACTTGGTTTGTTTGCAGGTGCTAAAAAGTCCATGGATGGGTGATGTTGTCCGATGACGGAGATAAGGTTGGAGGGGTTCCATTGATTGCCGATGGGGCATTCCGCTCGAGGACTGTGGGAATCACAACATACATTAGATGTACATGTATGATGATGGCAGTGGTGGTGAGACGGTGGTGCTACAAGACGGGCAAGCGATGTGAGGTGGGATGAGACGAGATGGTAGGGAGGGCAAGGGCGTGGGAGCTCTTTCCCTCAAGGGCCCGCGGCTCGGGGTGGTGGGCGGAAATGGATGGGGCGCGGGCGAATCAAACGAGGTTCCTGAGGCGCTAGGGCGGTCCCTGCAGAGCCAGAGGGGCCCCTGGTGGCTGCATCCCGATTTTTTGCCTCGACTTGCCCACCACACACGCTTTCTTGGTCGCCATGGCTTTTTGTTTTTTTGCCAGCCATTGCGGGCCTGGGGCGGCACCGCGGTTGGTCCACTGTATGTCCACGTAACGTGGCAGCAGACATTGACACGGCCATGCAATGCCTCTGTGTAGACTACACCTAGAGGAGGTGTGGTGTATGCTGCTGGCCACGAAAAGAAAAGCCTCTTCGCTCCTCGCTTGGCGTCTGCTGCCACTTGCACGCTGCACCCCAGGCGGCACAATGGCGTGCTGTGGCCTATCGACACACCCTCTTATAAGCTTATACGCAAACTGGCGGTCTGCCCGCCGCCGTGCTCTGGCGACTTTGGCCTAGCGAGACGCCAAGGGAGCGGATAGAAGGCATCTGTTGAAAACTCAGGACTTTAGCCCGCGACGTTGGGCCGTGGGCCATCCGGGCTAGAGAATGCGGGCTGCGGCTTTGCGCCGCCTGGTACTCGACGTGTCCAATGCGGTGGCAATAGACTGCTGATTATCATGGCCATTTTCTCCCCGAGTGGACCGTCTTGCACACGCTGTTGTCTGATTGCCCACGCCCAACGGCTTCTCGACATCGCCCCTGGTCTTGTTGGTCTGGGGCTTGACCACCCCCGGTTGCATGCCTACAAATTCATCGACACCGCCTTCACTCCCATTGTTTAAATTCAGCCCCCCTCCCCCTCCCTAACCCCTTCCCCTCTTCTTTCAATCCGTCTCTGTCGGTTGATTCCTGCAGTCGTCGACTCACTTGCCTTTGCTGGTGCTGTTGCTCCAACACCTTGCAGCCTGCATCCCAACAGTTTGTAGCTCTTACTGCTGCAACTCCCTAGGCTTGCTCCTCCCCTCCTCCCCTCACCACCACCATCAATTCTCTCACCCCCACTTCCGACAACACCATGGCCACCACCACCGCCCGTTCTCAGAAGCCCGCCATGAAGAGGAACAAGACGGCCGACTCGACTGCCAACTCCGTCTCGGCCTCGCCTTTTGACTCTCCTGCCGGTTCAGCCTCCAACACCTCGCTGTCCTCGCTGGACGAGCAGCCTCACACCAAGAAGCCCCACGGCAAGCTTCTCGACACCTACGGCAATGAGTTCGAGATCCCCGACTACACCATCAAGCAGCTCCGCGATGCTATTCCCAAGCACTGCTTCGAGCGCTCCGCTGCCCGTAGTCTGGGATACGTTGCCCGCGACTTGACCCTGCTTGCCACCACCTTCTACATCTTCCACAACTACGTCACCCCAGAGACTGTTCCCTCGCTGCCTCTGCGCTCCGTGCTCTGGACTGGATACACCGTCCTCCAGGGTCTGTTCGGTACTGGTCTCTGGGTCCTTGCCCACGAGTGCGGTCACCAGGCCTTCTCGCCTTCCAAGACCCTCAACGACACCGTTGGCTGGATCTGCCACTCGCTCTTGCTTGTTCCCTACTTCTCGTGGAAGATTTCCCACGGCAAGCACCACAAGGCCACCGGCCACATGGAGCGTGACATGGTTTTCGTCCCAAAGACCCGTGAGGTTTATGCCACCCGTGTCGGCAAGCTGGTCCACGAGATCAGCGAGCTTACCGAAGAGACTCCCGTCGCCACTCTCCTCCACTCGATTGGCCAGCAGCTTGCTGGATGGCCTCTGTACCTCTTCACCAACGTTACCGGCCACAACTTCCACGAGCGCCAGATCGAGGGCAAGGGCAAGGGAAAGAAGAACGGCTTCTTCGGCGGTGTCAACCACTTCAACCCCTCCAGCCCCCTGTACGAGAAGCGTGACGAGTACCTGATCCTGCTCAGCGACCTCGGTATCGCCCTCACTGTTTCTGGTCTTGTCTGGATTGGCAACAACTTCGGCTTCAACAACCTTCTTGTCTGGTACCTCCTCCCCTACCTCTGGGTCAACCACTGGCTCGTCATGATCACCTTCTTGCAACACACCGACCCCACTCTGCCCCACTACGACGCCGAGACCTGGACCTACACCCGTGGTGCCGCTGCTACCATCGACCGCGAGTTTGGCTTCATTGGCCGTCACCTTCTCCACGGCATTGTCGAGACCCACGTCCTCCACCACTACATCTCCACCATTCCCTTCTACCACGCCGACGAAGCCACCGAGGCCATCAAGCCCATCATGGGCAGGCACTACCGTTCAGATACCGAGGGTGGCCCAATTGGCTTCATCAAGGCTCTGTGGAAGAGCGCTCGCTGGTGCCAGTGGGTTGAGCCGAGCGTCGGCGCTGAGGGTGAGGGCAAGGGCGTTCTCTTCTTCCGCAACCACAACGGTCTTGGTGTACCACCTCAGAAGATCGACCCACCTTCGGCCACCAAGGGCGCCAAGATGGAGGTTGGCCCTGAGAGCGACAATGAGTAGATAATGAACATGATATATTTTGGCGTGGACTACTTTCTCAGTCTACAGCACGGCGTTCTGGAGTAGCCTTTACAAGGTTGCGCACCTTTTTTTTTTTCTCTTTCGTCATGTCTAGTCATAGACGTTAGACGGCCTACGCAAAGTAGAGAGCCATGTACCGTCCTGTACAGAAAGCGTAAAAGTCAGTAGTTGCCTGCGGCGTAGACCCTTGAAATTAAGCATGATTTGGAACTTGATTGTCTGGTGTGCTTGAATGTGCTTTTGTGATAATGCTGGATGAGAGGGCTGCCTGCCTGGATTTCCCCGCACATCAGGTTATTAGGTGGTACCCGCACTCGTCCGGCGTGAACGTGACTCTCGCGCTTCCACGTGCAGAACTGCATGTCAGCATGTATCGGTGTATCTGTATGGAGCGATGAGTATCTACATTGGGCTATTGGTGCTCACACTGCTGGTATACACCGCCTCGTCCAGACCACCGGAAATCCAGCGACTATGATGGAACTACACAGTCGCAAAGTGCAGCAGCTTCAGATATGCTCAGGGTGGGCAGATCATTAATGGCAACACCCTTTCTTACTCTCTGGTGATGACATGGCATGCACGAGAATTCTGCATAGCTTCATGCAAAACATGGCGAAAATCAAAGTATGTAGCGACGTTGGTAAGGAACAAGATATCATCAGAAATCCTCATCTGCTCCAGCTACCTCGCACGGTGAGTCGTGCTCTAGGACACGTAATAGAGGATAGCCAGGTAAAAGTGCCAAACTTTCCTACAATAAATTGTGCCCATAAAATGAGTTAAAGAAGAAGAAGGGAAGAGGGCGGCCGGCGAGAATTTTGTGGCATGCGCGGGCGGCGCTTTGGCCAATCACGGGCGGATTATTCAAGCGCCAAGGGAAACCCTCCCATCGTGAACGTCAGTTGAAGCTCCGCCGCAACCAGACATCGCCATCGCCCAGAGCCCTCACAATGCTGCGGCAATACATGATCCGGTCGCTGAAGAGGCCTGCCTACCGTGCAGCCCTCAATGGCAGCCGGGCCTTTACTGCCTCTGCCCGCCGCCCAGCAGAAGTTGAGCTCACCATCGGTTCGTGCCACTTCCCATTGCGGGCCCGGACGAATGCTAATCACCTTTGCAGATGGCAAGAAGGTATCAATCGAAGGTACGAAGACGATTCAGACCCCCTCACGTCTCCGCACACGCTTCTAACGCGCTCGAACAGCCGGTGCGGCTCTCATCCAAGCCTGCGAAAAGGCCGGAGTTACAGTCCCGAGATACTGCTACCACGAGAAGTTGATGATTGCTGGAAGTTGTCGTATGTGCTTGGTTGAGGTGGAGCGGGCTCCCAAGCCCGTGGCTTCCTGCGCGTGGCCCGTACAGCCCGGAATGGTGGTCAAGACAGACTCACCTCTTGTCCACAAGGCGCGAGAGGGCGTCATGGAGTTCCTCCTGGCCAACCACCCTCTTGATTGCCCCATTTGCGACCAGGGTGGCGAGTGTGATCTTCAGGACCAGTCCATGAGGTACGGTGCAGACCGCGGTCGCTTCCACGAGATCGAGGGCAAGCGCGCGGTTGAAGACAAGAACGTTGGACCTCTAGTAAAGGTAAAGATATCATCTAATATCAGACTAAATGTGTGCTCACATCCAGTAGACCTCGATGAACAGGTGTATTCACTGCACGCGCTGCGTCCGTTTCTCTAACGATATCGCTGGTGCTCCCGAATTCGGTTCCTTTGGCCGTGGCAACAGCTTGGAAATCGGTACTTACCTTGAAACCGCCCTCGACACCGAATTGTCTGGAAACGTCATTGATCTTTGCCCCGTTGGTGCCCTCACATCCAAGCCCTACGCGTTCAAGGCCCGTCCATGGGAACTCTACAAGACCGAGACGATCGATGTCCTTGACGGCTTAGGCTCAAACATTCGCGTTGATTCTCGTGGTCTCCAGGTCATGAGGGTTATCCCCCGTCTCAATGACGATGTCAACGAGGAGTGGATCAACGACAAGACCCGTTTCGCCTGCGACGCCCTCAGCACCCAGCGTCTCGTAAACCCACTTATCCGCGTCAACGATCAATTCCAACCCGCAAGCTGGGAACAGGCTCTTGTTGAGATTGGCAACGCGTACAAGAAGGTCGCTCCCAAGGGTAACGAGTTCAAGGTTGTAGCTGGTCACCTCGTCGAGACCGAGACATTGGTTGCCATGAAGGATCTCGCCAACAGACTCGGCTCGGACAACTTGGCCCTCGACCAGCCCGGTGGTAGCGAGCCCATTGCTCACGGAATCGACGTCCGGTCAAACTACGCTTTCAACTCCAAGATCTATGGTGTTGAGGAAGCTGATGTCATCCTTCTTATTGGTTCCAACCCTCGATGGGAAGCCGCTGTCCTGAATGCTCGTATCCGCAAGCAGTGGTTGAGGACTGATTTGGAGATTGGTTACGTTGGCGAGGACTTTGAGAGCACTTTCGAGTACGAGAAGCTTGGAAACAACGCCAACGATGTCAAGAGCGCTCTTTCTGGCGAGTTCGGTAAGAAGCTGGCCTCGGCAAAGAAGCCCATGATCATTGTCGGCAGTGGTGTTACTGAGCACGCTGATGCTAAGTCGATCTACGAGCAGGTTGGCTCTTTCGTTGAGAACAACAAGGCTGTCTTCCAGACTGAGGAATGGAACGGCTTCAACATTCTTCAGCGAACTGCCTCCCGCACTGGTGCTTACGAGGTTGGCTTCACTGTTCCCTCGACTGAGGTTGCTCAAACAAAGCCCAAGTTTGTCTGGCTTCTCGGAGCCGACGAGGTCAACGAGGCTGAAATTCCCAAGGACGCCTTTGTTGTTTACCAGGGCCACCACGGTGACCGTGGCGCACAGCTTGCTGATATCGTCCTGCCTGGTGCCGCCTACACGGAGAAGTCCGTCACATACGTCAACACCGAGGGTCGTGTACAAATGACACGCGCCGCTGTTGGCCTTCCAGGTGCCTCAAGGGAAGACTGGAAGATTATCCGAGCAGCATCTGAGTACCTTGGTGCTGAGCTACCATATGATGATGTTGAAGCTCTGCGAGACCGTATGGAGGAGATTTCTCCTGCTCTCAGGAGATACGACCTTGTTGAGCCTGCATCACTCCCTGGCTTAAGCCAGGTACAACTGGTTGAGCAGAACAAGGGCGCCCAAACTACTGGTCAGGCGCTCAAGAACCCGATTGAGAACTTTTTCTTCACAGACGCCATCTCAAGAAAGTAAGTGATGTATTCACGAAAAAAAAATTAGTGTCACAATGCTAACTAATACATAGCTCGCCGACCATGGCCCGTTGCTCAGCCGCCAAGGCCCAGAACAACCCTCAGACCAACTTCATGGCACCCGGTGAGCCATACCCACAGGTCGGATATGGACCTCAGGTATCAGCAGCAGCGAATGTTTAGATGATAGGAATTTTGTATTTACGGGTAACACAGAATAAGGAAGCTCGTTTGTAAATAGCATTGTTGAAAGGTTAGCGTGTGATCTCCAAAGACGTCAGCGTGTATGCAAATCAAACCAGCGCTATCAGTGTTACCCTGGCCAAAGGGACCATGTGCCGGTGTTTTAGTGCGGGTGGCTTAGACGTGCCGTCGGCCAAGACATTTTGGCATGTGTGATCGATGCGCACCTGCCTTTTGACCTTTTCAAGATATCGTCTTCCCCTCCACATCTTCCTATTCTATACAGCTCTTGACGACGGTATTTTGCAGCGGGCTTCCTGTTGTCTTCGTCAGGCCTCGCCGGCCACCCTTAATACATTCGTTGCTGTTGGATGCGTCAGACCGCCAGATTCATAACGATTAGGCGCTAAGGCAAGGACGTTGAGCGGGTAACCACGTGCTTTGCAACTACCTGACCAAAAGCTGCAAGAACCTATTACTTTTCTTTATCGCCATCCCGCAGACTGGTTGCGGAGAAAAAGAGATAGAGAGAGGTTGATTAAGCATTGCCACCAAGCTTCGCCATCAAGCTTTGCCGAGAGATTTTGGTGCGTGCAAGAGCCATACCTACTACGTCAGGGTCCAAGAGGGGACACCACCCACTCACAGCCATGCCGACGCTCGCTATCAACAACTTCAACATTGTGTGCGCCACTTTGGGCGGCTTCATCACACTTTTTGGGCTTGTGAGCTATTTGATGAAGGAGAAGTTTTATCTGAGTGAAGCGTGTAAGTGCATTCATATCAGTTGTATCGTTGCGTGTAATCATTTACTAATTGGGGATGTTACTAGTGATATCACTTGTCGCCGGCGTCATATTCTCCCCCCATGGCACAAATTGGATCAGACCAGAAGACTACGCACTAAATGGCGATCACACGCTCGACACCATCACCCTCTACTTCACCCGCCTGGTGCTGGGCGTCCAGCTCGTTCTCGCAGGCGTACAGCTTCCCTCCAAGTACCTAAAGACCGAATGGAAGAGCTTGTCGCTCCTGCTTGGTCCGGCCATGACGGTCATGTGGCTCGTTACCAGCGCCATTGTTTACGCCTTGGTCCCGCACATCACTTTTCTGCAAGCCCTTGCAGTAGGCGCGTGCGTCACGCCTACGGATCCTGTGCTTTCGAATTCGATTGTTAAAGGAAAATTTGCGGATGCGAATATTCCAAAGGAGCTGCAGAAGATTATTGTAGCGGAATCTGGGGCGAATGATGGGTTGGGGTATCCGTTTTTGTTTTTGCCATTGTATCTTATTCAGCATACCGCACATGGTGGGGCGGGCTCGGATGGGAGTACGAGGGTTGCAATGGGGCTTTGGTTTGGGGAGACGTGGGGGTATACGATTGTGCTGAGTGTGGTGTATGGTGCTGCGGTCGGGTGGGTTGCAAAGGAGTTGCTGCATTGGGCTGAGGAGAGGAAGTATGTGGATCGAGAGAGCTTTTTAGTTTTTGCGATCACTTTGGCGGTAAGTTGTCGGGGAGCCCGATTTTTCCAGGATTGTGGGATTCTAACATGGTATTGCAGCTCTTCATTGTTGGCACGGTAGGAATGATCGGTAGTGACGACGTACTTGCATGCTTCATTGCTGGCAACGTATTCACCTGGGATGACTGGTTCCGTCTCGAAACTATGGACGACTCTTTCCAGCCTACTATCGACATGTTGCTTAACGTTTCTGTCTTCATCTGGCTCGGCGCAGTCTGCCCCTGGGACCTTTTCGCCAACTCCCCTGTCATTTCTCTCTACCGGCTGATTCCTCTGGGAATCCTCGTCTTGCTCCTCCGCCGTTTACCAATCGTCTTCGCACTGCACAAGCAGATTCACCAGATTGAGCAAAGGCGCCAGGCACTCTTTGTCGGTTTCTTCGGCCCCATTGGCGTCAGTGCTATTTTCTACCTCTACGTCAGTATCGAGTTTCTGGATACCATTATCGTAGATGGGAAGGTCAGGGAAGATGCAGCATACTTGGCAGAAGTGATAAAAGTGGTGGTTTGGTTCTTGGTCATCTGCTCAGTCGTAAGTCCCCTTGGAAAAAACTATCGACACAAATCTAACTACTAAACAGGTTGTCCACGGCCTTTCCATCCCAATGGGCAAACTAGGTCTCCAACTTCCCCGCACCCTCAGTACCGCTCTTTCCTTCGCCCGCACCAGCTCCTCCGGTCCCAACGATTCCCAACCTTCCTTCCACGTCCCCAATTACGGCACTACCACTGATGCCGATACCCGTATCCATCGTAGCCCTGGCTTTTCCCGCAGCTTGAGTGGTTCGCTACCTAGCCGTGTAGTCAGGATTGGCAGGAGTTTTATCAGGAGTGGGACGAATACGCCAAACATATCCAGACCACCTAGTACATGTCGACCAGAAAACCGACCCCCGATGCCGCTGAGTGATGTAAATCCTGCAGGTGGTCGACAGGAGGATGGGCAATCTAGTGGTATTTACGTAGGAGAGGGGAGTGCACTTGAGGAACGGGTTATTCCTGGACGTACGATTAGGTTTCATGACGAGCAGGCGGTGGCGGCGGGTGGGAGTAGACGTGAGGGTACAGATGATGAGTGATGAGGGATGGGTTTTGTTGCTTGTATATCAACTACATACCTGCATTTGGATAGAATGGGCGTAAGGCCGTCACATTTTGACAAAGATAATCCCATATATCTAGAAAGGAGAATTCATATATGATCAAACACTCAAACCACACCAACAGCCCCCTTCTCACCCCCTTCCCTCGCCGCAATCTCCTCAACCTTCACCACCTTCCCCTCCCTCACACTCTTCTCCAACTCCCCCCTACTAACCCCACACTTGGCACTATATGTCGCCCGATCCCTCTTACACCCCCGCTCCCACACCATGTTCTCCCCCCAACACCCCACGCCCACCAACTCAACCCCTAGCACACTAACTATCAACCCCGTCGTCGTACCAACCAACCTCACACTATCCAAATGCGCAAGCGGCAGCGTCAAAATCACCACCGCAACCACAGCCCGATACACAAGCCTCACATCTTTACTCAATCGCTGATTTGGAATCTTACGATGCGAATGCGTTTTTGCAATTGCCGCGAGGCAGAACAGTGAGATGGCGAGGCCGCCACAGTAGAACCACTGAAGACCATCGTGGATATGTTCTTCAGAGCGGGGGATAAAAGTTTCGTAAAGAGAGGAGAGAGGGGCGGAGGGGGTGTCGTGGGCGCGGACGAGGATGCCGAGGCTGGAGGCTGAGAGGACGAAGGAGAGGGTGAAGGCGGGGTGGAGGGATAGCCATGCCATTGCTTTTTTTATAGCGACGTTAGTCAGCTTCGTTTTTTTTTTTATCTTTTTTGTAAAGATGGATGAGGGGGGGGGGAGAAAACTAACCGGAGAAAACATGGCGACGTATAGCATGCGAATGCAGATTCCACGAGTCAATCTCAAAGTAAATCCAATTAAACGTAAATGCCTGAATCAAGCCCAGCACTGCTTTACCGAAGAAGGCATTGATACCCATTTGGACGTTGCTTTGGTACAGCAAGCCCAGCACGCAGGATCCAAAGACGAGCGTCACAAACGCGTTTGTACGCTCGATTCTATGCTCGATGTTTGTGCCTGGGAAGAAATCCAGCCGCGCTTTGATACGTGCGGGGAGGTGTTTTGACATGGGACTACCGGGGCGTTGCACGAGTAACATGATGAATTGGCCGAAGAGATCGAAGACGATGGCGACCCAGATTAGGCCTTGTTTTGCGGGCTCGGCGACGTGGATGCTGGAGACCCACAGGGCGAAGGGGATCAAGGAGATGGCGCTGGTGCCGAGCATGCTGCCGCGAATCATGGGGATCAGCCAGGCGTACCAGCAGAGGCTTAGTGTGATGAAGAGGCGGGCGGCGAGGTAGAAGGCTACGAGAGGTGTATACGTGTGTTCGAATGCCGCGGCCATGTTTGTGGTGAAACCGAGTAAGCAGGTTAGGATAAAGAGGACGGCGCAGCGTCGTAGGACGTCGTCGGAGTCGAACCACGAGATTAGCATACCGATGTCTGACCAGATTTTCCAGGCCATGAGGAAGGTGATGGCGAAGCGGAGGAGAGACTCTCCTGTGGGATGCTCGGCTGCGGAGTCACCCGTGATGGCGATGATGCCGACGTAGAAGAGGTCGATGAAGAGTTCGTACGATGCTACTTCCTGGGCTTCTTTGGCGCGCCAGAGGAGGCCTTTGTGGAAGTACTGCCGTACAATTGGGCGTTGGTAGAAGCGCATTGTTTCACCGAGTTTGCGTTCTGCGCGCCAGGTATCCTTATCGAATAGGGAGTTGCTGGGTGAGTCCAAGGAGTCCGAGTCTTCCTTTGTGCGGAGGTGAGCAGAGTATCCGTACTTGGAAAAGTTGGCGTCGAGTTGTACGGCGTGCTCGCTGATCATGTGGAGTTCGGTAGATAAGGCGTCGAGTTCGCGGATGACGCGCTCGAATTCTTGGGCTACTTCTCCATGTTCTTCTTGTAGTTGCTTGTGTCGGTCTTCATGGTGGGCGTGGGTATGGCGAAGTGCTTCAATCTGTGCCGGTGCTGTCAATGTCCCTAGATACACAATCACCGTCTTCGATGTCAGAAACCTACATGTTCAGGAGATCCATGGATGACTAGATCAAAATCATTCTTCTCGTTTGCAGTGCTCAACTTTCGCCTCATGACGTTGGCCTCATCGGGTGAACTCGCAATGTGTACCTTTCTTCCATCTGGTCTCAGAAATTGCCTCAGTCTCTTTCCTGTATGGTGGCCAAGATGCGGATGGTGGTGGTGATGGTGATGGTGAAATCCATGTGCTGTGCTAGAAGTGGTGTCTGCTGGCGTAGTGCCTCCGTCCACAAGTGTATGTGGAGTGTCTGCCATGATTGCATTTACAACAGTCGACAAGGTGAGAGCAACACAACTACATCTACAAAAGTACGGTGTATGGCTACCAGAGATAATATAGTTGAATTAACCCAGTTCACGCAGAGGTCTCCCTCCTGAAGTACAAGAATGGTGGCTTGCTCCTTGCAATGTTTACGCGTATTTGATTGGTTAGGTGTAGTCTCAAGAAGGTGAATAAGCAGGCACTAGGCATAGGTAAGCAGCGGGGCGCAAGAAGTACCCCTTGGCCTTGTCTGCTGGCAAGAATTAAATGGTACACTAAGATTAATGTAATGCGTCCAGTATGCATGTGCAAGTAGGCCCGAGCCGACGATGTGTGCCTCTGTGCAGAAGTTAGATAGGCTTTCTTTTGGTGTTGATCGAACGGGGCTTCGCCAGGAGAGGACATTGCTAAGAATTGTCAGAGCGCTAGAGCAAGAACGCCTCGTCTTGGCAGTTGATCAAAAATTAAGGACTGGAATGGTCCAAGTGCAGTTCGGCAGAGCCCTTTTATTGATCATAAAATACACTATCTGCTCAGAATACAGTGAAGCGTAGTATACTGGCTCAGAGGGGCTGAGTACATGGCTGCCAGCAAGAGCCAAACGTACTTGACGTATTTCATCATTTACCGTTTCTTCGCTTGCCCGGGGCTTGGAGCATTTGCGTTTGCGCTCGTGGTTCCCGCATCTGTTTTGCCAGCCATCCATGAGGCAAGGTCAAAGTTTTGTATCTGCTGGGCGGTGTTGGTGGAGCCGGAGCCCAAGACGCCATTCTTTTGCATTTGCTCAAATTCTTCCTTCATTTCAGGATCCACTGGACGTTCGTCAGTAATTGCATTTACCTCAGTGTTCTGCTTAGGACTTACTATTCTCCATCAGCTTGGGCATGCCAAAGATGAGACCCATGGAAACAATAGCCATGAGAATCATGGGGTTCTTCAAGAAAGACAGTGGTGAGACTATTTGTGTGTTAGCCAACCCGAGTTTTGTATTCCTTCGACGTGCGTATGCGAGACGTACAGCCTTGTCTTTCTTGATAAAAGTACTTGGGTGCCACCGGTCTTGCCTCGATGACAAGCCCATTTCCGCCCTCACCACGGTTCTCGCCCTTGTTGTCCCACTCATTTCCTAGGAAGGTCTGCCAGGCCCTGATAACCTCCTTCTTGTCTCCGCTGCCTTCGACAGCCTCCTCCAGGGTGACATCAATTCTCAATGGCTCAAAAGCATAATCGCGGCAATGTACGGTGGCAAGGTAGCTGCCTACGCTTACGTTGTTGAAATTGAAGGTGTTGGCGCGCGTAAGGTAGGCATCGATGGGCGGGCCCGACGACTGCAGGGTTGCGTGTGTGGTAGAGGTCAGGGTGGAGGGGTTTACGAGGGGCGTGTTGGGAATTTGGAGGAGCAAACGGGCGGCGCTCGTGAGCGTCGCAAAAGACGACAGGGCGGCAAAAGCAGTCTTCATGGCGCCGGGAATTGCAGAGGCCGCAGGGTCGATGATGCAACTTTGGTTGAGCGGACAGTGGCAGCGGATACATGGACATCACGGCTGGGTGCACGGGCCAATACATCTATCTTCGACCACAAAAGTCGCTGTGCTTGTTTCGAACAACGCATACGAACGTTGAAATCTAAAATACTACATATAACGGTTCCAAAATGAACCTCGATCTAGTTCCATGATTAACAATCTCTCGTAAACTCAGAACGCTGTCGCCAACTCTCTCCGTATCTAAATACGCAAATGGGTATAATTGCCAGGACCAGGCTCAAGGCACCCAAGCAGCTGAAGCCCAGCCCATAGCCCAGATTCTCAGCCAGCGGGTTAGCTGTCAAAGGCAAGAAGGTTCCCATCAGGCACCTGGTAACAATGACGCCAGTCAGTGCCGATGCTGAATACATGCCAAACGCATCAACAACGTAGTTGGATAGTGGGATAACGGATAGCAACAAGGTAGCTCCCATCAGTACCACAGACCCAAGAAGCAGTAACACAGGGAGTTTGTACTCTGCAATCCAGCCATATGCGCTTACGGTGAAGGGTAGTACAAGAGCACCGAATATAGAAAGCGGCAGGCGATATTCGGGTTTCCCTTTCTCGCCCTCGGGTCCGCGAAGCCTCACATAAATTCTGTCGAGTGCAAAATTGCAGATCATGACACTGCATAGAGATCCAATGCCTGGTGATCAGTTAGCTGCTGTGCTGTCGGAAACATGAAGCGTTTCTTACTGAAAGAGATAAAGGCAGTCCCGGTCATAGCAAGCTTGAAGTCATATTTGTCCGTTAGGATGACTGGCAGTGACACACTTATGACATAGAAGAAGCTGAAGGCGACCGAAGCAAACAACGAGAGGAGCATGAGGACGCTCGATCTAAAAAGAATTGCAAACGGGCGTGTCAATGAGTGCCAAAGCTTTGCAGACCCTGCATGGGTGATTCTGACTTCTACAGTCGCGTCGGCTCCATCGGCGGATTTTGCTGCTCTTTTCCTCAAAATTGCCAACTTATATGTCTCTCTAAAGTAGACGAGGAAGAGGAACTCGCACAGAATGGCAAGGCCGACAGCAATGACCAATATACGCCGCCATCCCATTGTCTCGGCAATGGCACCAGCGCTAGCAGGTCCAATGGCTCCTCCGATAAGTGGTGCGAGCATGATCAGAGACATGGGTGAGCCACGCTGCTCATTCTCGAAGATGTCGCCAATGATGGCCGGGTTGAGTACATTGGAAGCGACGCAAAGGCCTGTGAGCATCCTCGCGGTGATGAAGACTGTGCTGCTTGGGCTGTAGATTGCTACGATGGTGGCAGCAATGAATCCTATGTTGCAAGCATGGAACACAGGAGACCGTCCGAGTAGTTCGGACAAGGGTGCGATTAACAGAGGTCCAGCGGCTTCCCCGAGCTCCCAAATGGTGACGAGTAGTGCGCTATTGGCTGCACTGCTATGCTTTCCATCCAGGTCTTCAACGATGGTAGGGGCCAAAGGCACAACACCAATGCATGTGAATGTACTACAAGAAGTGGTCAGTTTTCATTGTGCTGCTAGTTATTGGTGCATTTGAAAAATTGAGCCTACACGACAAATGCCATGAACGCAAGCAGCAAGACGTTGCTCCATTTATGGGCCCAAGACCAATTTCTAGGGTCTTCAGGGTCCAGAGGCTCAAACTCGAGCTCATCGTTTCCATATTGGTCACCCTCTTGCTGGGTGCTTTCATAATCATGCGAAATGATTCTGAGCAGAGGCTGCTCTTCGTCGGTGAGCACCATGGCGGTTAGATTCACCCACAAGCTTTGGCGACAATGTAGAGACGTAGGACTCGAAGTTCAACATATTTTTTCAGCGGCTCACTTGTCACCTGCCGAGCCAAGCGGCAAGTCCTGACTAATTGCATTGCGAGACATGGTTAGGGTATTGGGTGATCGTTAGCGCCATCCGGCCATTCTGGACGGGAAAGTGAGCGTCTGTTGGGGTCTGGAAGTGGGTCAGACAGGGAGCTTCGGTGCTGATTCTTGATCGATGCCGAGGAGGATTTGGCGCTGGGGAGAAATAAGCCATGCATATTAGGTATGGATTGTATGCACAGTCTTTGGTGGGCATTGCGGATAAAGAAGATGCGGCGGGGACGCTTGCTCAAAGCGCGCTAACCATGTCCACTTTACGCGGTCGCGACTACCAGACTGGCGCGTTGTATCTGGAACAGCAACCCGCATTCCGCTACAACAATGTCTTCAGTCCAGCGATTGCGTGCTCGCCAGGCTCGTATGTACCCTCTGATGCCGTTACAACATTGCCTCCTCTAACCTAGTTCCTAGATGCCCCTGGTGCAACTTACCTTGCCTACACTCCCAACGGCAAGAAACTCATCACTACTGGAGTCGACAACTACTGCCGTGTATTCACCACGGGATCTGACGATGAGCCCGTTACTATAGACGAATGCCAGGAGAACAATACGGCCGTAGTCGCTGGCGTACGTGAGCCGGTGAACTGCAATTCGGGGCACGGTGCTAATACTCAGCGTAGAATGGCTTCTTTATCACCGGTTCCGAGGACGGCACAGTGAGCAGATTCTCCCTCGACAGCGGGAAATTTGAAGAGATACTCTTCCGGACCACCCTGCCCGTACGAGACGTAGCAATTAGTTCGGACGGCAACTGGATTGCTGTTGCAAGCGAGTACGTCAATTAGCCTCTGGTCGCTAGAATGCATTACTAACACGGACAGTGAGCTTGTTGTGAATGTCGTAAGCGTAAAGAACAAGTCTATGCGAACCCTACGCGACCAGTCTCGAGCCGTGAAACATGTCTCTTTCGACAAGACCGGAACCCAACTCGCTGTATCCTGCACCGACGGTCAAGTCTACATGTATAACTTGGATGGAGATGAGCCTGAGATGGTCAAGAGGATAGAAGGCATGATCAAGAGCCTGGAAACAGAGTCAGAGTCCAGTTCAAGGGTGCTGTGGCATCCTGATGGACGAGCATTTGCTACACCTACTGCCATGCGCCAGATGCAAGTCATGTCGACAAATGACTGGGAGAGACAGCGGGTGTTCAAGACAGGCCACTCTGCAGATATCACAGCTGCAGCATGGTCACCCAATGGTGCTCTGTTAGTAACCACATCGAGTGATCTCAGTCTCTGCCTATGGGATACCAAGACTCAACAGCTACTCCACAAGTTTGACCATCTCAAGGCGACCATTCTGGCAATGGCATGGCACCCTACGGAAAACATACTCTCCTACACCAACAACGAAGGCGAGCTCTTCATCCACACAGACATCGTCCCTGAGGAGCACCTCCCCTTACTCCAGAAGCCTACCGTCTCGGCACCCTTTTTCCACGATCCATCAGAAGGCCGAGCCGGTGTCCCTCAACCAGCTAAGCTTACCGCAGGAAATGTTCACACTCTCCCAGGACGACCTCGACCAAGAAGCGGGACACCAGACTCCCTGGAGGACATCCTAGGCCCCGAGTTCCAGGATGACGAAGCACAAGAAGATGGCGATGAGGAAATGAACGACTTTGTCATTGATGATGATGGCGCAGGCTATGCACCTGCCGCCATCCATGCGGCAAAGAAGCGTTCGAATGGACATCTCGCAAATGGCGTAGAACCCGCATCAAAACGACGCGCATATAGCTCCGCTCTTTTCCGTCCCCAAGTCCATGAGCCCTTCCAACCGGGTAGCACACCATGGCGCGGTAACCGCCGGTTACTATGCTGTTCGTTGACCGGATACGTAGAGACGGTCGAGCAAGAAGGCAATCACCATACAGTCACCGTGAAATTCTACGACGAGCATACCTTTCGCAATTTCCACTTCACTGACATTTTCCTCTACGACAAAGCCTGTCTCAATGAGAAAGGGACACTATTCGCCTGCCAACCGAATAGCACTGGAGAGGGAAATCAAGCTATGATCTACTACCGACCGCACGAGATGTGGACAACAAGAACGGAGTGGCGGACCAACCTGCCAACAGGAGAGTCTGTGACAGCAATTGCCTTGTCTGACTCTTACGTGTGCGTCACAACTTCTACAAACTACGTGCGCATATACTCTCTTTTCGGCCTACCCATCCGCGTATACCGTCAAAAGAGCTCTCCCGCAGTGACATGTGCAGCCTGGCGCGACTACATTCTCACCATTGGCAACGGACCCATCCAAAACGACCTCAGCACACAGCTCCTCTACACGATTGAAAACATCAAGCACGACATCGTGTATCAAGATTCTGATATCCTTGCCCTACCTCCAGGCACCACACTGACTTCTGTCTTCTTCTCGGCAGAAGGCGACCCATACATTTACGATTCCGACGGCGTCCTCTTAACACTGCTTGGCTGGAGAAACACAGGACAAGCCCGCTGGGTCCCCATGCTCGACACGAAGCTCCTCTCGCGTCGCGCCGGCGGCGGAAAAGAAGAATCATACTGGCCCGTTGGCGTTGCGTCCTCACCGTCGGCAGACAATAGCACCAACGGCAAGTTCCACTGCATGATTATCAAGGGCAGAGAACAATATCCCAGCGCACCGATCCCGCACCTGTCCGAGTTTGGCTTTGAGATTCCGCTGTCGAGTGCAATTGATAAGAGCAAGAAGGCCAAGGGTCGAAAGGGTGGTGCGATGTCTGATGACGAGGAAGATGACGAAGAAGATGAAACGACGAAGCCGCAGACGAATGAAGATAAGCAGCAGGAGCATGAACAGGCGTTTATTCTCTCGTCGACATTGCACTCGCAGCTTTCGTCGACACTGTTGCATACTCGGCCCACGTCTTCGCAAAAGGCGGCGCTGAGTGCGCTCGAGGTAGCGATTGATCGTGCCTTGCTCCAGTTACTCGGCTTGGAGTGTCTGGCAGGTGAGGACCATGGTATGAAGGCTCTGGAAATAGTAAGCCTGATGCGCGATGCCAATGGCAAAATGTTGGATCTGGCAGGCAAGGTTGCTTCACGCTACGGTCGCGAGGTGCTGGGCGACAAGATTCGGGAGTTGGCTGAGAAAAAGGCACTGGCTAGGGACGATGACGAAGATGATCTATAGTTAGACTATGCCAATTACATAGATTCACGTTTGTTGCATAAAGTAATTCACGAGTCAAAAGAACATCACAACATGGTCAGCACTGAAAACGAATGTTGCAAGACAATGCCATTTGACAATTTATTGGCCATTACTAAAAAGGTGGTAGTGGTAACATAGAAAGAGGGCAATTAAACCCAAATCGCTTGATGTCTGAAGAGTGCACGCTAGCAGCTCCCCTCAAAAGTCGACTGCTTGTCAAAGTCAAAACGGTATATGCTCTCTCTTGCCAGAGAATTAGAAAACAATACGCGCGAATGGCAAGCGAAGAGCATGCCAATCAACTATGCACAGCCGAACTGCTCTTGGCTACAAGCTCGAGCAATGCAACAAGACATCTAGTACTCTGCCTCGCCACCCTCCTCGTCGTCGCCAAGGCTGTCGGCAGCAACCTCCTCGTAATCGCGCTCAAGAGCAGCGAGATCCTCACGGGCCTCGGAGAATTCACCCTCCTCCATACCCTCACCAACGTACCAGTGGACGAAAGCACGCTTGCTGTACATGAGATCGAACTTGTGCGAGAGAGCAGACCAGGCCTCGCTAATGGCCGTGGTGTTGGACAACATGCAGACGGCGCGGTTGACCGAGGCGAGGTCGCCGTTAGGAACGTTCTGAGGTGGCTGGTAGCAGATACCGACCTTGAAACCAGTAGGGCACCAGTCAACGAACTGAACAGTGCGCTTGGTCTTGACCTGGGCAATGGCAGCGTGTGTGTCCTTGGGGACAACGTCACCACGGTAGAGCAGGCAGGTAGCCATGTACTTTCCGTTGCGAGGATCGCACTTGACCATCTGGTTGTTTGGCTCGAAGCAAGCGTTGGTGATCTCGTTGACCGAGTTGGCCTCGTGTGCGGCCTTTGCGGCGGAGATGACGGGAGAGTAGGCGACGAGAGGGAAGTGGATACGGGGGTATGGGACCAAGTTGGTCTGGAACTCGTTCAGGTCGACGTTGAGGGAGCCGTCGAATCGGAGCGAGGCAGTGATTGAGGAGACGACTGGAATTGAATTAGTCAGGAACCGGATGTAAGGAGAATATTCAAGTGAGCAACATACCCTGAGCAATCAGACGGTTCAGGTTCTCGTAGTTGGGGCGCTCGATACCGAGATTCCTTCGGCAAATGTCGTAAATGGCCTCGTTGTCGACCATGAAGCTGCAGTCGGAGTGCTCGAGGGTGGTGTGGGTGGTGAGAATGGAGTTGTATGGCTCAACAACGGATGTGGCGACCTGGGGCGCTGGGTAGACGCAGAACTCGAGCTTGCACTTCTTGCCATAGTCGACCGACAGACGCTCCATGAGCAGGGCGCCGAAACCCGAACCGGTACCGCCACCGAAGGAGTGGAAGACGAGGAAACCTTGCAGACCCGAGCAGTTGTCGGCAACGCGGCGGACCTTGTCGAGGACCTGGTCAATGAGCTCCTTTCCGACTGTGTAGTGGCCACGAGCGTAGTTGTTTGAGGCATCCTCCTTGCCGGTGATCATCTGCTCGGGGTGGAAGAGGGAGCGGTAGGCACCGGTGCGGACCTCGTCGACGACATTGGGCTCAAGATCGGCGTAGATGGTACGGGGGACGTACTTGCCCTGGCCTGCGCAGTGAGAGTTAGTTGTGCATCCCGACGCGTGCGCAAGGGCGGCTGCCTACCAGTCTCGGAGAAGAAAGTGCTGAAGCCATGGTCGTCGTTGACAGCCTTGCGCTCCTCGGTGAGGTAGCCGTCGGGCTGGATGCCGTGCTCGAGGCAGTAGAGCTGGCAAAGGTGGTCAGCATCAGTGCAGACTGGCGGTCAGGCACAAGGCATCCGGCGCCCTCCTTTTTTCGCTACTCGAAGCGGATTCGAGGGCGCGGCGCAGCGGATTGTCGAGTACTCACCTCCCAGCAAGAGTTTGCAATTTGGCAACCGGCTTGGCCGACTAGACGCGTACAAAGTCAGCATCAACAAAGAGGCGGACCTGTCCCACCAGTCGGGGGGCGGCCAGGGTGTGGGCAAGGATAGGCGGCTACGTACCGTTGAGACTGATGACTTCTCTCATGGCTGAATTTGAGGCGGAATAGTAATTGGGGGGGATATATGGAAATGCTCGGTCAGGGGTGGCGTCCGCGAGAAAGTCGAGGAGCAGCTGGTGGTGGAGTGGAGCAGTGGGTGGGGGGGAGAAGCAGTTGTTGTGTTTGCGGAATCGAACTTTTAGGGTGCAGAGGGCCCGGCCTACCACGGGCCACGGCGCTAACCGCTGCACTGCATACTCGACATACACATCTATGCACATGTTGGCATGCTTTCACACCTCCCATTGCACCTGCCGGCCTCTCCATGGCCAGTTTCTTCTTCCTCTTCTTGTCCTCCATCACCACAACACCAGCATCAACACCACCAGCAATGCACATGCAATTGTCCCGGCCATCCCCCACGTGAGAGAATGCGCCATCTCCATCCCGCCCTCCCCCAGAGTCCCTGTCCTGCCGTCCAAAGATGCGCCTCGTCGCCCGCCTGCTGCTCTGCACCGTCACACTGGCCTGGACGGTGAACGCAAACGTTGAGAAGACAATATTCCTCGGCCCCCGCGCTGCAGCCCTCTCCAATGCTCTCCCCGGCATAGACACGCTCGCTTCAAGCGCCCTGTCGCCCGCCAGTTCCATTCTGCCCACCCGCATTCCCATCGAGTTTCCGACCGAGTCAGCGCCACGCGGTCTCGAGTCCTGGTACCTTGTCCGCCGCCTCGACCACGGACGCAGGTACGAAGTCCGCGTTTGCTGGCCAGCAACAGTGAGCCCAATTCCACTTCCCCCACCTCGACGGGCCAGTCCTGACCATACCCCAGCAACCAGCCGACTTCTGGCTTGATACCTACACCCTCGCCCACGTGCTCGATACACCCGACCTCAAGGCGTCACTCGTCCACTACAGTCAACAGAATCAACTCGACGGCCACAAAGATACTGGCGCGGCAGACTTCGATGTTCACGAATCGGCTCTGCTGCTACGTCTCCAGGCTGCAGCCTCCTACTATTCGACTAATCGCACACTGATGCTCCATCCGCCTCCGGTAGACGTGGATATCAGTACGTTGCCATTCAATGCTTACACATCATCTGGTCTGACTCTTGTAGTTCTCGATCCCTTCCTACTGAACGTCTTCCCTCAGTCACTCGTCCCTGCCGCTATATACATCACTTTGGTCGCCGTGTTTGCCTACCTCCTTTCTGGCTACATATACCGTTGGCTACTCTCTGTCGCCGCTGAGCAGCCCAGTAAACCGCATACCGATTGAACAAACACTTGTGTGCGCCCAGTCGCATATCTCTCCCAAGGTCGTAGCTTGACTCTAGCCATAGTCCCTGCGCTGGCTGCTTCTGTACTCGACTCCTATAGGCCAACACGTGAGCATGTCCGCGACCGCTGGAGCTCCTCCGCCGCCCCCGCCGCCGGGGCCATTTACGAATGGTAATCCTTTCGATGACCTCCCTGCAGAACTACTTCTGATTATCTACGAATATGTGGGAAACAGCAATCTGATCAATCTTGCCTTGGCTATCTATCCTACCTTTCAGCGCCACAACCTCTCACCAAAACTTACCCCAACCACTCTCGCCCACATGCTAAGCCTGTCACATAGACCTCCAATGTATCCAGGAATAGTCTATATGCCTGCAGAGCTCTGGCTGTGCGTTGCTCGCTATCTTGAGCCTGCTGATATCTTGTCCATGATGTTTACTTTCGGAGCCGTTTTTGGCCAGCCGCTCACTCCAAGTACGAGAGATAGGTTGAGAGTTTGGAGTCGGCGATTGAGGGAAAAGGGATGATTATGTATTTGTGGAACTGCATAGTATCACAGCCTATGTCTATCCATAAACTCTTACGAAATGAATGACATGAATGAAATATCATATGTTACTACAAAAATACCCATAATCTCCGTTGCCTTGTCACATGAAAAAAAATGCGTCGTAAATCAAACGCCACGCTATGCATACAAACCCCTCCAGCGCCCGTTAAATGCCCTCAAACTTTTTTCCCCACTCTCACGCATCCCTTGGAAACTCATCCTCCAGCCCAATCGTAACCTTGACATTCATACTGCCCAGTTCCTGGATCAAAAGCTTGGCAGCGTACGGCATGGTAATCTTACGAACCGCTTTTTCGCTCTCGCAGAGTTTGCAGTATCCGCTGTATCCCATTTGGCCGCCTGCGACATACATTAGCTTTGCTTTCGGGAAGAAAGAAGAGTGGAGAGGAAAAGGGGGAAAAGGACATACACTTCTCACAAACATCCACATTGTGCGCATCAGAACTAATCATCAAGCGCTCGAGCAAGAGCTGCGACGCACCATACGCAATCAAACAATCACGTTCCATTTCTCCCAGACGCAAACCACCGTCTCTTGCACGACCTTCCGTCGGCTGGCGGGTGAGGATAGCACGGGGACCACGGGCACGCGAGTGCATTTTATCCTGGACCATGTGCTTGAGTTTCTGGTAGTAAATGGGGCCGAAGAAGGTGTAGAATTGGTGGGCTTCGCCCGTGATGCCAGAGGTAAGGTAGTCTTTTCCGGTGTAGGAGAAGCCTTTTTCTACGAGAATCTGCGACATGTCTTCGACGGTGGAGCCGCCAAAGGCAGTGCCGTATTCGAGGGTGCCGTTGAGGACGCCAGCTTTGCCGGAGAGGAGTTCCATCATTTTGCCGACTGTCATACGCGAGGGGAAACCGTGCGGGTTCATGATGATGTCGGGGCAGATGCCTTGGTCGTTGAAGGGCATGTCTTCTTGCTGGACAATCAGACCCGTAGTACCTTTTTGACCGTGGCGAGATGAGAATTTGTCGCCGAGTTCTGGACGACGGGTTTGGCGCAGGAGTAGTTTGATCAGCGTTGTGCCTGATTCGTTTTCTGTGATGCAGGCTTTGTCGATGTAGCTGCAGTCGGGCAACTTGTACCTTTCTGGCTTGTCTTTGTACAAATTCGACGCTGGACCCGCGGTATCTTGAGGTATCGATTTCAACAGGAAGGCATCGCCGGCCTCGAGGCGAGCGCCGACTTGAGCAATACCATCTTGACCAATCGCCTGGTGGTTGGGATTTGCGACATCAAGGGCGCCGGCGTTGATGCGATCGGAAGTGTTGTTGGCGTACGTTTTAAGAGGCGTGACGTGCTTCTTAAATACTTGACAACGACCAAATCCTCGATCGCATGACGCCTTATTGAGAATGAGAGCATCTTCGATATCGTAACCCGAGTATGACATGACAGCGACGGTTGCATTCTGACCTGCCGGAAGCTTGTCGTACTTTGTGAGTTCAATGGTTCGCGTCTTGACCATGGGTTGTTGCGGGTAGACCATCAGGTATAGCAGTGTGTCTATCCTGTTGAACTGGTTGTATGCTATGGCGCCAATTGCTTGCTTACCCATAGCACATTGATAGGTGTTACGAGGCGACTGGTTGTGATGAGGATAAGGAATGAGACCAGCGACAGCGCCCAAAATTGTGAAGGGCTCGATCTCCAGGTGTGTCGTGTGTTGATTGATCTCACTCTCCTTGAGGGCAATGTTGGTATCGTTCTCTTCGTTGGTGTCAAGATACTCCACGAGACCTCTTGTCAGGAAATCCTCAAACTCCATGGTACCCTTGCGAAGCGCTTTCAAGTACCGCGAAGTAACTTTTGAGTGTTGATTCTCAACAATAATCATTGGCCTACAAATTCGCCCTTCGTCAGTAGCGATGTGGACTTCGCAGTGGTCATGGTCGATATGGATGCTAGTGAACTCGGAAATACGTCCCATTCGTCGGAGTTTCCGGAAGCTGTTGAGGAATCGCTTTGGAGTGTCTGTGACAGCAATGGGCGTACCATTGAGACAGACACTATAAACACCCTCAGCATGGATCTCTTCTCCTGTTTGTGAACAAATGTCCTCAGCACCCAACATGAACACAATCTTGCGAACTGGGTCATCATCATCTTCGGTCGTAATGTGCGTCATGAGTGCCAGGTTCTTGACTAGACCACAAGCCTCTCCTTCTGGTGTATCAGAAGTACAAAGCATACCAAATTGCGAGGGCTGAAGTGCACGAGGACCAGAGACCTTACGAGTTTTCTCAAACTGCGAACTGATTCTCGTCATCATACCCAGTGCTGCAATATAACTAAGTCTACTCAAGACGTGCGTGACTCCGGCCCGCTCCATCTTGAATCGCTTCAAACTCCAATTTCCGGTAGCAATTGCGCGCTCGACACCCATGGTAATGTGGTTCTTGTGAACGCTGAAGTGGGAAAAGGCATCAAACTCCTGCGCCCTTACTTGCTTCTTGAGAACCTTGTCGATGCTGAGCTTGAAATCGTGGTTAAAGCGCTTGAAGTGATCTTCAAACAAGAGGGACAACATCTGCCCAGACAGCTCAAGACGTTTGTTGCCAACATAGTCACGATCGTCTACTAGCTTCGGGTCTTGCATCGCCATCAGAACTCTCCGAGCCATGAGAGCTACGTATAGTGCCTTGGGTCGGTAATTCGTGCCCTCGACCGGGACGTGGGGAAGGACAACGTTTGATAGACATTCAATTGCCTCAAGGTGGTAGTTCCTGTTGCGCGAGGTACCAAGCGGCTTCTTGACTAGTCGTACGCGGTGGCCAATGTATTCCAGCGCTCTTTCTTGTGTATGAATCTGCTCCCTCGCGCACGCCTCGAAATTGATGGCAAAATTGTCCTGGTATGCACTATCTTCTCCGGCAATCATAAGGAGAATCTCTTTATCGGAATGAACTCCTAGTGCCTTCATGACAAACACGATTGGAATCTCTTCAGAAAGAGTGTTGTGTCGAAGGTACATGAGTCCTTTCTTTTGGATAACATACGTCTTCGTCCGCCTCTCGTGGGTGGAACTCGTAACGCTGGCTTGCATAATTCCTTTTGCGCTTTCGACAATGACTCGATTCTTGTTCAGCTGCTCCTGAACAAGGATAACCTTCTCTTGTCCACGTGTGATAAAATAGCCTCCTGGATCTAGCGGACACTCCTCCATGACAGCCATTTCGCGATCGTTCTTTCCAGCAAGTACACATTTGTTACTCTTCAGCATGATAGGCATCCTACCAATCTTGATTCCCGTCCGCTTGACCTTGGCGTTTCCCCTAGTGTATATGATATCCACTACTATCGGCGCAGCATATGTCATGTCACGTAACCGGCACTCGTTGGGTGTAATGGTACTGCGATGATGCTCGAGGTCATCTTCTTCCTGTCGGTTCGGCGATAGTACGCGGATATCCGTGTATTCGAGGAGAAATTTAGGGTCGAAGTCGCTACGGACGAAACGATTGGCTTTGATAATCTTCTTCAAGTCGACATCGACAAAGTGGTTGTAAGAGTCAACGTGCTGTTTCACGAGACCCTTAGTCTTCAAGAAGGCTGGCAGTAGATTCCATTTGTCGCGCGCGGTGTTGATCGGGTCGGTCAGACTCTTGCCATAGTAGAAAGGTTCGAGAAGGGCGGCAAACTCGTCTTTTGCGTGGGTGAGTGGCGCTCGTCGCTTTCGCGTTTGATCTGCTGACGTAGAAGCCCCAGGATTGAGATCTGCCGCGCTACTTCCAGCACTCGCTTGAGGATTGGCGCCCTCAGAATCAATCTCCATAGAATCGCCGCCGTCGACCTTTTGGACTTCGGGTGCGCCAGGCGCACCCTTCGCCTTTGTCGCCCCGCGCGGGGCAGCTTTGGGCTTGGGGGGCGCAACTTCCTTTGCACATGTTAGTTATATACGAGCATTTGTGCGCCAGTGTTTGTACCTTTTTGCCCACCATATTTGCGACAGTAGAGCAGGGGAGCGGAAGTTGGAGGAGGGTTGGTGAGTTTGTTAGAGCTGCTGCAACAATTTGGCGTTCGGCGAGTCAGACATGCAGGTGGAGAATCAATCTTGACCAATCGGTAATCCGCAGTAGATTCATCTAGCCGGACTATGTGAGTGACCGCATATGCACCATCACCACCACAAGGGCGACATTTACTGCACAAGAAGGATCATAAGACACATGATTGTTGAGAAATATTCTCATCATTCTAACACAAGATCTTAGGAGCACACGCTACATCATCTCAGTCAACGATTACATATACTTTGTCACCAACCAGCAACTAGAGATGCATGCGTAGATCATATCCCTAGATAACCATGGTTCTGCCATATCGTACAAGCCATTCAATCCTGTCCAACTTCGTGTAGCTGCAGATCATCTCATGCATTCCCCATTCATAGTTGCTCAAGCACACCTCAGCCTTTCCCAGCTTCTGTCAAGCATTACTGATATCTTCCCAAACCTCAGGTTTTGGACAGAGTTCCACCTAGAAGGCGTCGCGCACATCTGCTTCACCATTCAGACCCCTCAGCGAGCTTTCAGCCAAGTCCACCTTCAACTGAGCTGTCTCAGCTTCACGTTCAAGACCGTCCCACTCCCTCAGCTTCTGCCTCTTTGCATCCTCCTTCTTATCAATCAATTCCCTAAGCTTCTGTGCCTCTGCCTCTAGTTTCAGAATCTTACTCTTGTCATACATCTCAGGGGCTTTTTGGCCTCCAGGAATCTCTTTTGGTAGATCGGCTAGATGGTCGCGGAAACGCATTGTACGTGGATACGTTGTAGCGGTAGAGTTGTTTGAGCCGCGGAAAGAGGGTGCAAAAGGCGCTGCTCCACCGGGACCGCTGCTGCTACCACGAGGACCGGATGGTGCGCCGCCATAGTAGCCTCCTCCCCGAGGTCCTGCGCCCCATGACCCTCTGCGTGAAGAGGATCCAGAGAAATCTCCTCGCCCTTCGTACCCACCAAAACCGCGACCTCCACCGCGTGGCCGTGTTGGAGCCGTTAAAACGGGGTTACTTCCTCGAGGAAATGTGGGAGGTAGCGCTGTCGAGTTTGATGGACCTGCTGGTGGGGATATGGCAGGCGAGGGATAGCTGCGACTGGAAGGGCCAGTTGGGGGCGCTCGAGCAAAGTTGCCTTCACCATTGCGATACGATGAAGAAGGACCTGTTGGAGGCGCAAAGTCTCGGTCCCCACGCGGCCCAGTCGGAGGGCTCTCTCTACGACGTGGAGGGGATCGTTCTCGCTCACGACTAAAGTCTCGGCCTCTTTCGGGAAGCCGCTCTCGAAAAGGTGATCTTGGTGCTGAAGCAGGTTCTCTGACAGGGAGGTCCTCCACGAGTGCGGCCCGGCTAGGATGGATAGGTGGCGGGGAAGAGCGGCGCGAGGTAGCGGCAGAGTCTCTGCCTGATGGCTCATTTGAAGTGTAGGTTGGCCGCGCTGGAGAAGGCGACCTACGACTCCTCCAAGTATCGGCAGTATACGGGTCGGGGCGTTCGCGTCTCAACGAAGGTGACCTGCGCCTATAGTCTCGTGGCGGAGAGTATCGTCGTGGGGGAGGGCTTCAAATTGGTAAGCAAATCGTTCTCGTAAGCAAGGGGCTCTAAACGTACCTATTCACCCGGGAACGTGGTTCTTCGTATCGGCTTGAGCGAATAGGCGAGCGCATCCCCCGGCTCCTTGCTGGAGACACATCACGTTCTCTCAGAAGTAGTGGCGACCTTTCGCGTGGCCGTGGAGAACGAGCGTACGAATCGTATTGATCCCGGTCCCGTCGCGGTGATCTTGGCCTGTCGTTTCTGTAGTCATCACGTCTGGGTGAAAATGCTCGACGGGGAGGTGAGCGAGGGCGTGCCCTCCAGTTGTCGTCGCGACGTGGACTTCGTGACCTTCTTCGGAACGCAGGCGAGCGGCTTCGCGGACGGGAGGAGCGGCCCCCAGGGACGTAGGTATCAGCGGAGGCTATACCGCGACGAGGTGGAGAGCTACGGCGAGGCGGACTTGCTCGACGGAAGGGAGGTGAGCGAGCACGATAGCTGTCTCCGCGCGGAGAGCGTGGGCGTGGCCCGGGGGAACGTGGACGGTATGTGTTTGAATACCTATCGTCTCTTAACTCCACGTTAGCAGTGGCGCTTCCAATCATTTTCAAAGACCGAACAAGTCCATATGCCGTCCATCAGTGTACAAGCGATAGCCTGGTGTTGACAAACCTTCTGTCTCCTCGATCACGATCTCGCTCGCGATCCCTGTCCATTTCGGAACCAAAAGTAATGCGCTTGACCTATCGTAAATAGTAGAAATGGCCGAATACACTGAAAAGAATGGGTATGAGTCTGCAACTGATAGTCGCGGTGGTGGAGCGGTGGGGAGTGTTTGGCGTCCTGTGTGTTGGGTCTGCAAAAAGTGAAGTTCAAAGCCAAGCCCACTGCAACTGAACGCGTTGGCCGGTCACGTGCCTTGGGCTGAATTGTGGCTTATAGCGTGTCAAGCTCTGGCCTTCGCATCGACAATGGATGGCTGCCTGCAAGTTTCAGCTCTTCTTTCCTTTTCTTCTCTTCCTTAGGACATGCAATCAAGTGGACGAGAGTGATGGTCGTGTGTGGCGTGTACGTGTGCGATAATTGCCACCCTACCATTCTTCCAAACGTGAAGGTGTATCACTTGATCTTCGAGAAATTTGTTGACTCAACTGCCGTTTGGCACATCTCAACATTTCAAGCATTCTCATGTTGAGTCTGGCAGGAGTTGTCAACTCACAACTATTGGCTGCTTTGTTCCGCCCCCTTGCCTTGCTGTTCGCGTCTTCGGTGCGTCAATCGTGGCGTAGCGGAAGTTCGTATCCATAGTCACCGTGTCATCCCTGTCCATTGCTGTGCCTCGAATATTGAAAATCTTCATCTTGATTATACTCATCTGTGGGCACACTTGATTGCCACATATAACGCCGTTTCCCAATGCTGAGTATGCCGAAGCCCTATTGACCCGTGACATCCGTGACGCCAGCTCGCTCTTGGAGCCCCTGAAAGTGCAATCCTGGATCTTTTATACAAAATTCATGTCCCCATTGGACTCTTGACAGTGCAGGCCTAGCGCCTAGTCTTTCGCTCATCCTCCCTCTTGGTCCTCTTCCTGCTTTCCTGGTTGATCATATCGGCGAGATCGTCTTGGTCGATACTCTGCCATTGTCCCTGTGCCTCAGCCCGCTGCCTAGACTCATACTCTTTCTTTAGTGCGTCCTTGTCCAGCTTGTCGCTGTCCGCCAACTGGTCAATATCAACAGATACATCGATGTCTCCAGCTTTGCGTTTCTTCTGAGCGTGTCCAAGCGCATCGCGCCTAGCCGCATCCAGATCATAAGCATGCTCACCACCAAAGAAGCCAGTCGCAGATATGTTCTTCTCTGGAAGCACAGTGTATGCACTTCGCGGCGCACCTGGCTCTTCCGTCTCGATCCCCTTGCGCTGTTTCCTGAGCTGAAATTCTCCACTAATGCTTTCTGCGCCCCCAATCTCAGATGGCATAGCCGAGGCACTAGTCATGGATGTTTGTATGCCGCTTGCATCCTCGTCTCCTTCATCTTCGTCCTCATCTTCATCGTCTTCTTCCTCTTCACTTTCTTCGTCCTCACTCTCACCCTCAGCTCGAAGTGTTCCCCAAATACCGCGCTCAACGGGTTCGCCCACATGTGTCGGTTGCTGTTGTTCCTCCAAAATAGCAGTGCCGTACAGGTCTCCTCCGAAAAGTGGCTTACCGGCTTCATCTGTGGGGGGCTTTCCCCATTGACCAGGCTGGAAACCCCAAGAGGAGCCTGGAGGGATCGGGGCATTGACACCGGGTACGCGCATGTTGGGATACGATGGCGGGGGGCCGTAACGTTGCATGTTGATGAGCCAAGGAGGCGGGTGACCAGGTGCCATTCCAAGTGCCTCGCGAAGTTCTTCGCTCAACTCGCCTGGCTTGAGGTTTACAAGGTTGGTTTCGAATTCCTTGCCTTCGTAGTAGACCTCGCCGTATCGGGTCAGCTCTGGCTTGGTCTGTCGTCTGAAGAAGGCATCATAGAGCTTCGCATAGTCAATGTCAAGCTTGCCAAGTTTTCCTTGCACACGCTCTCGCTGTTTCTGCCTCATAGTCATCTCTGCCTGCTTTTCCAAGACCGCATCTCGCATTTCTGCAATACCTGTCTCCTGAATGAATTTGGGTAGAGTGAAGGGTGGCTTTTCGATACCTCGCTTGGATGACAGATATTCACGCTTGAGCGACCAGTGAGAGGGTACGGGTATGACGTTTTTGGCTGCCTTAATGGAGATTAGTAGCTGGGGATCCGATGATGACACGTCCGTCCACTCGACCAGTTCTGGTCGGGGAACCAGTGCCTTGAGCTGCGCGACCGATAGCTTGTTCATTTGCTTTCTCTGCTTCTTAGAGAGCTTGGGCTTGCCATCGTCTTCATCCTCGTCAGGGATGTCGTCGTCAGAGTGGTAGATCTCAGGCTTTTCATCGTCCTTGGTCGCTGCTTCCTCATCGGTCGGCTCCCTGAACTTTTCGAAAACATTCTTGTATTCCTCGAAGAGTGGGTCGTCGAGATTGTACTGGTTCGCGATATCATCGATGGAAAGTAGGTCCGCGGGCTTCACAGCCTGTGCTTCGTTATTTGTGTCGCTTTCGGGTGCGGGAGATTCGCTCTCACGCGCAGAGTCGCCGGCTGTCGACGGTGTCTCCTTCGAGGCTGTTAGCAAATTGACTCGTGATGCGCGATGGAATAGATATGCGACACGTACAGAGCGCTGCTGCTTCTTCTTCGCACGGCGATAGGCGTTCTTGTTCGCCTGCTTCTTGCCCTTCGCAGTGGCGCCCGACATGATGGCGATAATTACGCGGCGCGGCGTTGAATCCCCGTGTGTTCGCAAGAATCTGCGCTGTGTCCTGCACGTAGACAGAGGTCGCGTTTGGTGATGCGAGGGGGCAGAATGGCGAGAAATGGACGTGCAGCCTGAAGCTGGTAAGCTCGCGCGGAAAGATTGAGCGGACCGTCTTGGCATCGCGGTGCTGACTTGCAACTGGTAACATGACTTCACGGCCAATGACATGCGAGCAAAATCATAATCAATTCACTTGCCGGAGTGATGACTAGAAAAAAACACAATAGGAACTGAAAACACGATAATGTTATTGTTGAATACGAGAAATTCGGGTTCCATGGTATTGATGTCACTGGACCGAATGCCCCCATTCTGCAAGCCGAGTTGCACGAAGGCCATTGATGACCTGCACGTAATTTTTTTTACATAAATCCCGTCAGAAACGACGCCTCTCGTTTTTCAATAACCTTAGAAATCCTCAAGATCGGTCGTCAGCGGCTAACTAAATATCGAGTTAGCTTGTAATTCATGTCCACTTTCATAGCCCAAACCTACCTTGTGGGTCCAGAAACTCCTATGGTGTTTCTTCTGGCCCAATTCATTGATGTCCTTGACTTCTTTTGGCGTCAACTTGAAGGTCAGCGCTCGCAAGTAGTCACTCAGACGTTGCTCCTTGCTACTGGTCGTGATCGGTACAATGTCCTGATCAATGCACCACCTCAGATATATCTCATTCTCGCTCACGGCATACTTCTTGGTCAGTCCTTCTACGTATTCATCTACAGGACCACCCTTCGCTCTGGTAGCTGCTGTCAGAGGTGAATAGGCGGTGGTAGCGATGCCGTTCTGCTTGTGAAATTCAAGAAGCTTTTCGTGCTGAAGGTAAGGATGGAATTCGATTTGGTTGCATACCGGCTTTACTTTGGCAGTCTTCAGTATGGCTGATAGATGTTCGGGGAGGAAATTGGAAACGCCAATGGATTTGGCAAGGCCTGCGGCTTGGACTGCCTCCATATCAGCCCAGGCCTTTTGGAGATCGGCCTCTGAGTTGCCAAACCACGGTTGGTGGATGAGATAGCTTCACCAGTTAGTGTTGAGTAGATATCTGGGGGCTATAGATTCCTTACAGGTCAACATATTCCAACTGCAGTTTTTGTAAGCTAGCTTTAATCGCCCCTTGAATGTTATTGATGTTGCCTTCATTCACTTTGGTAGTCACGAAGAGCTTCTCGCGGGGAACACCGCTCTCTTTGATACCTGTCCCAAGCTCGGGTTCGGTCTTGTACACTGTAACTTGTCAGGAGTCTATGGATACAAAGAAGGGTTCTCAGCTTATACCCTCTGCGCCATCAAGATGAGTATATCCCAACTTAATTGCAATCTTTACAGCATCAATAGTCGCTTGATCGATCTTACTCTCCTCACCAGACTTGAACCAAGAAGTTCCTGTACCAAACGCCAGCATGGGCATTGAGTTGCCGTCATTGAGTTTCAGCTTCGGGATGGTTACGTTGAGGTCGGCCATCCTTGCAAAGTTTCGTGCTCGTGATTTGTGGGATTGAGTGAGGGAAATGGCTGGATTGTGACGGGAATGGGATTGATAGTTAATGATTGCACAGTTTCGAAGAATCTTGAGCATGAAGGGGTTCTAGTAGTGGGCAATTGCGGGGCTAGCACACGTAACCGGCAGGGTCCGGCCCGGTACGCATGTTGTTACAATACCAAATGTGGGGTTCGTCATCGCTGGTAGGTGACGCCATTGCCATTGCCATTGCCGTGATCCGCATCCACTTCGCTTACAAAAGCGTATTGTTTGCTCGTGTGAGTAGACACAGATGTATCCCTAGAGCTGTCACAATTGTAAGATTGCACTCTTCATTTTTTCACAGCGACATCGAGAGCTTACTGCAAACTCCTGCAACTGAAAATGGCATGCCTTGAATGATGGAAATAATATTAATTTCGGCAGCGTGGCTCTTGCAAAAGCCACGCTTGCACTATAATAGGCAAGGCAACAACTAGGAATTCTTGAAAGACTTTCCCCCTAACTCTGGGTATTTACGTTAACACCATAAGATGCGTAATGAAAACAAGACTGAAATACTTGGGTTTCTCATCAACATTTTAGTGGCGTAGACTAAAAGGAGAAAACGGAAACGCATGTATGGCGCGGTTGGCCTACTCAAGACAGCGTAGCGCCAGAGTATAGTCGATCGCGCGTGAGTTTAGGAGAACAACCACTCTACGTTGTTTTCTCGTGCTGTGTTGACACTCGCTGTAGCGAAACGACTGCAATATATCAGTAACTGCTTCTGTGTAGAGTTCCGAGTAGTACTTACCAAAGTCTTCAAGGTTTCTCTGCTTCTGTTTTCGCTTGAGCAGCTTTCCATGCATGAGATTGTCAAATCCCTGGCTTCCTTGCAAGACGTAGTAAACTCCCGCCATGATGCAGAAGATACCAAAAGAAAATGCCCATACACGAATCACAGCAACGATACTAGTCCTCCCACCAACAAACCACCCAAATATCGTGAAGCATGTTGCGAGAACATCCACGACGAGAATGGCACCCGCAAGTTGCCATGAAGGGATCGATGACCAGAAGGGGCCATTGGCGCGAGTGATGAATATCAGCCAGTTTTCTGTTAATGTGATCTCGAGGAACAAGATTGGGTCACGCTGTCCATGATTCTGAACGATACCACCATTGACACCTTGTTGCTCACCAGTAAGGTAAGGAAGCATGGTTGTCATGGTGATCCATGTTCCCACGGCGAGAATGACACCGAGCAGAATGGACATGCCCCAGAGCTTGGGTAGGTTCCATTTGACTGGGGTCTTGCTGTATGGCGCATTGTCGTAGGCAATAGCCAGAGTTGCTACAGTACGGTCAGTAGCTGATGAGACAGTTGCGTGTGGACCACTTACCAATATCGGCAAAGATGGCAATGAACACGACTAGTTGGAGGTTCAGCGATTCGTTCAGTATGGCAATCCATAGCCCGAGGAAGATCTCGAGGTGAAGCGAAAGGGCAATTCGATATACAACGTAAGCGTACATGCGATGAAAAATCTGCCGTGATGTCTTGAGAGCATCGATAATGGCTGAAAGGCCAGGGGCAAGGAACACAATGTCAGCAGCCGAACAAGCAGCGTCAGACGCTCCCTGAACGGCGATTCCAGTATCTGCCTTCTTCAGCGATGGTGCGTCATTCACGCCATCGCCAGTCATTGCAACGAGATAGCCTCGTTGTTGCAAGATTTCAACGACGTTGAACTTGTGCTGCGGAAACACCTCAGCAAAACCATCAGCACCTTCGACGAAATCATAAAACTCCGAACCAGGCATCTCGCCACCTCCACTCAGGCCAAGCTTCTCCGCGTCGAAAATATTTGTGCCTATGATTGTGTTAGATTGGTCTATCGTAGTCTCGATTGCGCACTTACCAAGACCAAGCTGACGTGAAGTTTCTCGCGCAATTCCAACCGCATCACCAGTTAGCATCTTGATTGATAGACCCAAAGACTTGGCCTCATTGATAGTTCGATAGGTGTCGTGTCGTGGAGGATCTGAGCACGGCATTATTCCAAGGATTTCCCACCCTTCATCCTCTCGTTTACGGGCGACACCAAGCGAGCGAAAGCCTCGAGAAGCAAACTCTGCAACCTTGTTCTTGTATGCCAAGTCGACATTCTCGGGAATGGGATGGTCTTCCTCAACTGTTCGAAGGACAAACAGTGGAGCACCCTTGACGCATGTTATACGTTCACCCTGTGGCGACTCAACAACCGCCTGGACCTTCTTGGACACTGGGTCGAAAGGATGAAAGTGGATGACCTTGTACTTGCTCAAGACATACTTAGCACGGGGGTAGTTTCGCAGAGACTTGAGAAAAGCTTTGTCGATAGCATCGATGCCCTTTTTCTTGCGCGAAGCGGCCAAGCAAGCAGTGAGCATAAGATCTTCAGGGTCAACACCAGGTACGGTGTAAGGTTCAGCCAACGAAAGTTTGTTTTTTGTCAGTGTTCCGGTCTTGTCGGAGCATAGAATTTCGACACCAGCAAGCGACTCAATAGCGGAGAGCTTCTGTACAATAGCTTGCTTTTTGGCAAGGTATGCAGCGCCAACAGCCATTGTCGTTGTAACAACAGCAGGAAGACCGACAGGAACTCCAACGATAGTAATAGCAAGCGTGAATCGAAGGATGGTGATAATGTGGTTGGACCTGTAGAAGGAGCTTATCCAGACGACTAGGAGTGACATAATGACAAGAACCAGCAGTATTGTGCCGATATCCTGTAGCACTTGAGTAAAGTGACCAGGCCCACTTGACGCGCTAGCAACGAGAGAAGCAGCACGACCAACAAAAGTAGAGTCGCCTGTGGCTGTGATGACGACAAAAGCCTCACCGCGTTTTACTGCCGAAGAAGCATAGCAGGTATCTCCTCGATGCTTGTCGACGGCCAAGGACTCGCCAGTGATGGAAGATTGGTCAACTTGTATAAAAGCATTTTCGGTGACAATGCGTCCATCCGCGGGGACAATGACACCTTCCTCGACCTGTAGGATGTCACCGGGTACGAGATCTGGTGCTTCAATCTCGACCAAGGTGCCATCGCGTAATACAGTGGCTTTAAGAGCGAGCGTTTTCTTTAGCTCCTCGACAATGGATCCAGCCTGGTATTCCTGGATGAAGCCAACACTTGCGTTGAGGAGCAATAATCCGCAGATGACACCAAAGTCAACCCAATCTTGGAGACCGGCGGCAAGGATGGCGGCTGCCTCCATGACAAATTGAATCGGACCAACGAAAAACATGAGAAATTTGACCCAATTGTTAGTCTTCTCCTCTACGACCAGTTAGCGGACAGGGGTAAGCAACAGGGGCAGAGCAGTCGGTACCTTTCATCTTGTTCTCACCATACTTTTTTCTCCGTACGAGAACTTCGGCCGATGTAAGGCCGATGCGTGTATCGGTCTGGAGAAGCTCTTCTGGAATGAGGCGTGCACCACCTGGTTGTTGCACTTCTTCTTCTTCATAATCGGCATTCTCACCATCCTGCGACTCAAGGTCCTCGATGAGCTGGTCAATGTCTTCATCCTCATCGTCGTCCAGGTCAATGCCGTGCGAATGGACATTTCTTTCTTGGAAATGATACTTATCGTACGCCCGACCATTCGAGGCATAAATGCCGTCGCGGTCTGGCGAAGTTCCGCTCTTCGTTATGTTAGCCTCGGGCAGGATACATTGCTGATTCAGCTGAGAGCCGGATGCTGTGTGGGGGACTTTACCTCTGACATGGTGATGGTTTTCGCGGTGAAATGTCGCTGATGCGCTATATTGCCAGCCAATAGGACAGTTGTCGTCAAGTATCGAATACGATCATGAAGCGAACTTGTAGGGGCGCCTAGTGCGATGTCTGGACGGGGACGACGGGGACGTTCAGCACTTTGATACGTGGAAAGCGCCCTTCGGCATCGTCGCCCAGGCAGAGAGGCTCGAAGGCGCGCAGCAGCAATCTGGATCTCAACTCAATCCCAGACGGAACCAACGGATGAGCGCGATGAGAGGCGCGCCTGCAACCGCGCAGCGCGATGGTTGCCACAGTGAATACGCGCAGACCGGACCGAGGTGTGATGAGACGACTGTTTGGCAGATGGCGCAATGCAGTCGGACAGAACCCCGCGAGATTCAGAAGGCGAGTCCATGGTAATTAAGAACGGGGCTAATTAATCATGATTTGTTTGGCTCAGAAAGGTCATGTCGAGAGAGGGCTGCCAAGATAAGCGGCCGGTGGCGTTCGACGGGGGCCAATGAGATTACGTCCAAGGGAGGCGTTGCACCCTGTGGCAACAGGCGCATCATTGCCTAATACATCTTCTTCGTCAAGTACTATGGTATACAGACACAGATATGTACATAGGTACATAGGTACATACTCGCATACCTAGCGTTGTTCATTGTTCAATCTTCGCAGCCAACTCCTGGCCTTCGCAATTTGTCTCCACGGGGCTTTTTTTCATTACGGTAATTGGCCAAGTGTCCAACGTAGCGCAGCAATCAATCCTTGCTTCGCTACAGAACCCCCACCCTTTCTCGATAGGGGACGTAACTTCTGCCACCCGATTATCCTCATCATGCTTTCTTCTTCAATTGGTCGCGGCTTTGCGGGACACCTTAGCAGATTCTACGATCGTCCAAATCTCCAACCGTGTAATCGTCATGTTAAAGTCGACCGCAAGGATACCCCTTAGACAGAGAGCGGGATTTATCAGGTGGTCTAGATGTCTTGGCCAAGACAACCCTACAATACACACAATGGGCGATAGTGGCTTGTCCATACAGCTCGGGAGTCATGCAACACACGATAATCTCGCTCAAAGGCGTCAAGCACGTGGAACTTATCAAGGGCGTAAGTATCGAAATCGGGTTCATGCTTTGATCATCTGCCTTTGGTTTGCTAGTGGCTCAAACCATGAGGTTGCGGCATTTACCCGAATACGCTGATCCTGTCGATAGCTCAGCTGAGAATTCAGTATACAGAACCTCATTCCAGGCCATATGCCATGGGCATAGACACTGCAGGTAGTGATACAGGACATGATCGGTATACAGGATGAGTGAGATGATTGCCCTGTCCTTACCTGCAAGGGCCATCCAAATGCAAAAGCCCTCGCGGGACATTGTTGTTTACTTTGGACGTATCTGCTTCAACAGTGACTTGCTGCTTATCTAAAAAGATAAAACAATTGTATTCAAAGTTTTTCTCACTGCCAGATCGGTTCATGCACAGACATTTCTGAGAGTAAGATCACAACAAGTGATCAACAACATGTTGTACCGTGTACATGATGAATGCACCAGCTGCTCTGTTTAGCCAAGCATGCTTGGAACAACAACTCACCCTTTTGCGCCGTGTCCATCAACGCCGCCCCCAAACCAAGAGTTCATGTCCTTTTTGAAAATAAGCATCTCCGATAAGCTACCCGCGGACCATTTCGCATTGTGCGGACCATCCAGTGATCCTATCCCCGGCCCGAGCCTTCTTTGATGCCAACTCACATGGGGTCTTGTACCTGTTCAACAGGCGTGACTCCCATAACGGCTACCTGCTTCGTCCAGAGGTTGAGCAGAGCTGTAGCATAACCGTTCCACCCCATGAGTCTCGCCATGGCAGTCAGTTACTGTCGTGAGTCCTGGGATACCGCGTATATCGTCATGCTGTCCTGTTTCAACTTAGGAAGTGGACAAACTTCATAATGCCTAAACACCCGAAAAACATATAGCAAAGACATTTCATCTGGTGTGCTTCACATGTCGTCGATATCGTAGTAGTTGTCAAAGCCATAAGGGGGCCGGCGGAGTTGAGGTCTCGCCCATCCATTGCCCACTTCATCGTCGTCTCGTTCACTATCTGGAGACGTCCAAACAATGATTTTGTTTCGCACTCGCCAGGTTCTCTTTTTGAACCTCGCTTTCATGTCGCGCTCTTTGCCGTAACCTGGAGATTTTTGGCTCACGTCTACGCTGTCGCCACGCTTCACCACAACAAGTAAGGCTCTTCGTGCACCAGCGCCCCTTGTCAGCCCTTCGTCATCCACTCGGCCGAACCCTTTGACTAGGTGCTCTTCTGGGTTCTGCTCAAACGGCTCACGCCTAAGCGGGTCGAGAACAGCAGTGACGTCGTCTTCGTCTAGCGCCCTGAACACCTGGACAACAGAGCCCGAACCCTCGCCGTCTCTGTTCAATAGTCTCTTGTTCCAGAATCTCGGCTGAGGCTGACGACAGATGTCGCCAGTCTCGCGAGATCCATGACTCCTGGAAGGACCGAATCCAAGCATGCGTGAGCTACGAGTAATGTATCGAAGTTCCTTCCAACCATTGCCACGGTTGACCAGGTTGGTGATAGCATCGTACTCTGGTGCAGCAGCGGCAACTGCAAAGATGGTCAAGCAGTCAAGCCGGAGTGTAGGCAGTAGCTGGAAAATGGACTCGTGCCGGTACATGAGATCATCAAAGCCCTTGAGATAGCGCATCATTGGGGAGCCGATGAGGCGAACATGGCGGATCCTCGACACGGTAGATTCTGGCAGGTCCGACAGCCTATTGAGCATGGTCTGGGGATCCTCAAAGTTGAAGAGCACGCGCTGCATCCAGATGTCACGTGTCTCAGCATTGATCTGGCGACATACGCGTAATAGTGCGAGCGAATGTGGGGCAGGCTTGAGGTACCGCTCGCCATAGCGGGGTGTATATTGCAGGCCAAATGTCAGCCTCGTCGAGTTGAAGACCAGCTCCCATATCTCATCACGAAGCTCTCGCGGGAGTTGTAGCAAACGGCTTGAGTCGTTGGTTCCAGGGCCGTCCACTATGGGTGTCGCCGGCGTAGATGGAAGATGTTGGGGTTTGTTGTACCAGCGATAGCAGCGGCCCTTGGGGGCGATGAAGTAGTCTTCGTTCTGGATCATCATCTTGAGTAGATTTACCCTGCATTGGAGTCAAAGGCCGTGGAATGCTCTTAGCCATGGGGATTGGCCGACTGATAACGCCTCTGGTGGTGTTGTATGCCAAGCAGTGCCTGACTTACCGTCACACGACAGTATCTTAGTCGCCCTGGCAATCTCGACTCAGCCACCTTCCATCTCCACCTCGTTGGGACAGCTACTCCACTCTTCCATCTCGCCTTTACCAATACTGTCAAAATGCCTCGCCCGGCTCCGACCCTCCCGCCCTCCGTACCTGTCCGTTCTTTGTATTCTTGTTTGTACCAGGTCCGGTCGACGCTTACTGCATGCTTAGCTCCACAGTTGCCGTCATCTGCATCTGCCCGCTAGACTATCGACCGTGTTTGAAGCCGTTCATGATATCAGGCGTGTACCTGGAACCCATCTCCCCATGACTCTCCAGCCAGGATACCGCTCAATAGAGGCGCTTCGATCGGCACAAGAGTCAGCTTCACCACATGCTACTACCCGAAGCCACCCATGGCCGGATATGCACCCGCATCTCTCACCGACAGCCTGGTCGCATCTTCCTTGTAAGCGCTGGTCTAGATATATACTGGTCATCAATGCCCCGCCAAGCATCTCCACATTCAACCAAAGCTGCGCTGTCTACACCCCAACGCTAGTCCATATTCATGCGAGTATCCCGTCTGATGTTGCCAAGACATAAGCTCGCAATGCACGCCTACAAGCGAGCCTACCAGCGGGACAACTCGGGCGCCCTTTGCACCGTCGCTGGTACTATTTTCCATCCAGCGGCACGGCAATATGTGTTGCGATCTATCGAATGGGGAATTCCGATGCAACGCTATGCAGGTTCAGCGCCGCATCACAACTGGCATAGCTGCGTTTGCAATCGCATGTAGCATCCTGTGGCTGAACGGAATTGAACTGATACTTGCGTCAGTCCGTATATTGCCATACCTGCAATATCGTGCACACCGGACCGAGGCTGTGGGGTCGGTTTCCTGTGCCACATGTGTCGAAAACAACGCTTAGTCCTTTCCTTCTCTTTCAGGTAAGGCAAGGTGGTACTTCTTGTGGCGCCTTTTCCTCTATACGCCTAGACAACACGGTTTGATCCACTCACTTGCTTATTGCCTGTCTCTTACTAAGGCATGGGATCGCGGATATCCGACAGGACAATCGATTGAACTAGTACAAAAACCGAGCTTGGAGAGGCTGTCTGACTCGACTTTAGTCGCGTCATTTCGTGTACCGGCAAATCGTATACGCAACCGCGGATCCTGGGATTACATACGAAGGAATGTTGGCCAGAGTGTTCGAGAACAAGGTACATGGCGGTATACATGCATGGTGGGCTCAGCTCAGCGCGTCTCTGCATGTTCTAGTGCGGCCTTGGGTAAGCGTGCTGTTCGGTACTATCTCTTACCTCAATGTTGTTGCTAACTTTAACCCATCGGTACACTACCAGTGTTGTCTTACAAACCTCGTCCTCAGCGCTAGTATCCTTTTTCATCATTTCCTAACCCAACAATTGCATTTGCCTCGTGCGTCCGCCATGGGATATATTCATCGCCGACATTAGCGTGCCGTACTTGCCCTGGTTGGAGCCAAAAATTAGCAAACAGGAATGTCGATACACAGCTCGCGAAGAAAATCACCAAGAGCGATATTCATTGCCATTTGGACAATTCAGCAGCTGGGGTAACAGAACAACTATTGACATGTCGTTAGCATTTCCACGCCGTAGGATATGCACATCCTCTGACGAAAAAGAACCGGAACGAATAGCAAATCTGCCAAGTGAAAGTAGTCGTAACAATTGCTGATCCCTGTAACCACCACGCTACTACCACTGATATTAGACACTGTTGAAACTGTCTCAGCATTTTTGTTTGCGGATGTGCACGTCATCACTCCACAGCTTGACCGCCTTGGATCAACAACACAGGGTCAAACAGACCAGACCGTCTTCCTTCAGAAATACGCAAAGAGCGAGGGCGATTAGAAAGGAAGATCTGGGAGTGTTCATGTTATACACAGACACGCTGAATACGGAAACCATTTCGCGTCGCCTTGAACACCACTTTCCGAACGACCTGGCTATCATGTGTTTCTGTTGCATGTGACACAAGTTCTAGATAAAGTTTTCTTCTTGTAGGTATCTCTAGTTGAAGATGCGAGGGGTGTTCCAAAACCAGTCGCCGCACGTGCCGACATCCGGATGGCGTTCTCACTCTCGTTGGTGAAGGTCTGACCTATCGGTAATGAGCCTGCTGTAAGGTCTGTTGCTAGTCGCGGACCAAATCAACCTCTTGAGTAGTGTCTTAGCTCTACCGAGACTTGGGCTAATTGTACCATGCGACAAGTACCTTATTGGCAACGGAACAACCTGATCAATACAGTAATCGCCAATTCTGTAGAATGCATACAAAGCAACTTTGAGAAGACGACAAAAGTTGGTCCATGTTAGTGCATAAGAATATTGGGTACTTGGGATTCGGAGCTGTATAGTCGGGAGCAATGTTCTGGTACCGTCGTGTAGAGTCATGGGCAGGTCTTAGCTTTGTGATACATGTTCGCATACCAGGCCCGGAATGACATCATATCCATCCAGATCCCTTGCAACCTCGAGGGTTCGCGTGCAAACGAATGCGCACAAACTACGAATCATGTGCCATGGCATTCATGGAAACTGGTACCGTCGTCATTACAGTCGCGCAATGTGGCTCAGCAGGTGTTTGGCTCATCATCTAGTCGCCGCGCCACAATGACGCACACTGTATTGAAAGTCGCACTCACACGGAGTGCCGCGGGTCATCAGCCCATCACTGCGGGATTACAGCTCACTCTGCCACAATCTCTGGGTATCCCAGTCCATCGTTTCTTCTGCACCCTAGGTCAAAACACCATCCCAGAATTAGCATTACAGTCCACGTAACATGGCAGATTTCGCACCTCCACCAGTAAGTGTAGTTAGGCCAATGCGCAAACATAGCTGATAGTGTGTACAGGGCCCTCCCCCGCCACATGTGCCCGAAGGCTGGAAGGCTGTCTGGAATACACAGTACAACGAGTGGTTCTACGTCAACGTCTATACGAAGCAGTCGCAATGGGAGAAGCCAACGCAGCCCGTCTACCCTCCTGGTGAAGCGCCGCCCCCAGGCGCCCCTCCCAACTATGTCTCGCCTTCAGCTGGCGGTGCGGTGGGCGGCTTCCCGACTGGCGGGAGCGAGAAGGGAAGCCTGGGTAGTAACAACCCGTATGCGAACATTAGCGAAGATGAGAAACTCGCAAGAAAACTTCAACAAGAGGAAGAAGCGCGCGCACGTGGTGCCTCGAATGATTACTACAACCAATCCAGCCAGTCGTATCCACAACAATATGGCGGTTATGGCCAGCCAAGTCCAAATCCGTACCAACAAGGACAATATCAGGACACAGCCGTACAGGACAAGGGCGGTAAGAGCAAAGGCTTCCTAGGCAAGATCCTTGGGAAGGCTTCTGGCTCGTCACATTCGCCATCGCCTGGTTACGCACAGCAACACCACGGATACGGCCAACCAAGCTACGGCCAGCCTATTGGAGGGGGTTACTATGGCGGAGGAGGCTACGGACGGCCGATGGGTGGTGGAATGATGCCTATGGGCGGTGGCGGCAGGCGCCCCGGAGGAGGGGCGGGTATGGGGGCTATGGCTCTTGGAGCGGGGGGTGGTCTGCTCGCTGGTGGTCTCATAGGATCAGCAATGGCGGGAGATGATGGCGATACATATGTCCAGAACAACTACGGCGATGATATGGGCGGAGACGATGGGGGAGATATGGGTGACATGGGCGACATGGGCGGGGACTTTTAAACCCCGTTGCGAGAAGTCTACCTTTCCATTCCCTTGTGCGTTTCTTGGATACTCCGACTAGTTAATCCTATTAGTATAATTCCTTCGAAATCGAACTTGTACCTAACTAATAGAGTAATTTGCAGTCTGTTGCGAGGGGAATAACCTATGACGTACCTTTATAATCGGTCTATTAGCCGCCGAAAAACGCAACACCATCGACGCCACGCTTCTTACCAACCACCATCACATGCTTAGAGTAGCATCGCGCCTTCTAACCACCATGGCAGCAGAGCAGCAAAAACGAAACATTGTCATCATCGGTACTTATTCCTGACATCCGGTTTCTATAGAAATCCGAGGCTGATGTCTCTTGTCAGGTGGCGGTATCATCGGGTCAACCACAGCATACTTTCTCTCGCAGCATGAGAAATTTGATAGAGAAAAAGATACGATTACCCTTCTCGAAGCGACCAAGATTGCCGGTGGCGCATCAGGAAAAGCTGGCGGCTTATTGGGATTATGGGCCTATCCCAGCTGCATCGTGCCATTGAGTTACAAGCTACATCAAGAGCTAGCCGAGAAGCATGATGGAGCTAACCGCTGGGGCTACCGAGCTGTGCACTGCGGCCAAATTGACATGAACGGTATTTTAGCAAAGCAAAAGAGCGCAAAAAGCGACGCAGACAGCAGAGCCAAAGAAGACCACGTGAGTCTACAGAAGCGGACAGAGAAAGCAATCGGCCTGCTGCGAGCCGCCGGCGTACCAAAAGACCTCGACTGGGTCGCCGCCGAAGGCATAAAAGCCTACGAAGAAATGGGCACTCCCTTCACAACCGCCCAAGTCCACCCCTACCAATTCACAACAAGCATGGCCGAGCTCGCCCAAGAAAACGGGGTAAAAATCCTCTACGGCTCTGCAACAAACATTACTCAGGAAAACGGAGCCGTAACCTCCGTCTCCTACAAACTCAAAGACTCGGACCAAGAAACCTCACTCCCCGCCGACACAATCATACTCACTGCAGGCCCCTGGACAAAATCAGTCTGGAACCCAACCCCCATCTACCCCCTCCGCGCCCACAGCGTAACCATCCGCCCCACCCGCCCCGTCTCCGCCTACGCCTTGTTCACCGCCATCAACATGCCCCGCGGCAACAGCAAACATGGCGAGACAGTAACACCGGAAATCTACGCACGCCCCAACCAAGAAGTCTACGCCTGCGGCGACGGCGACACTCTCGTCCCTCTACCCGCCTCTACAGACCTCGTACACTGCGACGAGCAGCGCTGCCAGGACATCATCGACCAAGTCTCGTCCGTGTCAGAGGAACTGCGCGATGGAGAGGTGACGGCGAGACAAGCGTGTTATTTACCGAATATGAAGCGTGGGGGGCCACTGGTGGGTAAGACGAGTGTGCGGGGTTTGCTGATGGGGGCGGGTCATACGTGTTGGGGGATTCAGAATGGACCGGGTACGGGCAAGCTGTTGAGTGAGATTGTGTTTGAGGGTGAGGCAAAGAGTGCGAGGATTGAAAGTTTGGATCCGAGGAAGTTTGGGGTGTGAGGGGGGAAGGAATGGGGTTTGGGTGGGAGATGGTCGTAGGAGCATGAAGGACTATCAAGAGATCCTTTGGACAACTTTTCCATTGCTACTTGGCTATAGTAGACGACAGTACACATGCAACTAATCGCGACGATAATGGCTACAGGTAGGACATGAACATACTGAAGGACACGATCTAGAACTATACAACAGAGCACAAAGACAGCAACTTCGCTTTTCGCATTCCTTCGCTACGCCATCTGAACATGTGGGAAACCCCATTGGCAAAATCCATAGCGCAACATCGTCAAAGACCTGCAATCCGTGCTATTGAACCCCCAACACTGTCTAGTCCAAAGAAGAGCCCGAGCATACGTTTGATCATTTAGATATCGTCCAAGTCTTCAACTTCAGCACTGCTCTTCTTGCCATCTCCGTTCAACCTATCCATGCGGACATTCTCGTATCTCCGAGACTCATTCGAGCTGCTCATAGCCATGGCTTGACGACCAGCATCTGAGCTCTCAAGGAAAGCGCGCAGCCGCTCCTTACCAACCTCAAGACCCTGCTGTGAGGCGGCGTTGGCCATGCGTGCCATGGGGCCCCATAGGTTAAGTGTGTAGGTAACGTAGGCACCGATACCCATAAGAATGAGGAAGATAAAGTACACCGGGTTGCGTAGAACTGGAATGTGTCAGTATTGAAGAAAATACTAATTGATGGAGCAGGAACAAACGTACCGGTAACTATTTCGTTCCAACCGAGCGCAAGGAGAAGACCATAAAAGTATAGTGGAACTTGAGTGATGCCGCCAATGGCACTACGCTTGGCCTCAACGTATACGCCATCTGCAGTCTTCTTGAATCGAACAAGCAGATCGGCTTGCTTGGCGTCAGACAGAATGGTCATCTCCTCTTCCAGACTCCTGCCCTCTTCATCGTCTACACCACCAATGGGAGTCAAATCGTCCTCGTCTGCTGGAGTCACTGAAGCCGGTGCTTCACCGATCCATCCATCAAGCGGTGGAGGCTTCGAAGTCGATGCAAGCTTGAAGCGAGCAAGGAGTGGGATAACAGTGATTGTGGACTCGCGAGCCTTGGTGTAGATACCCTCAATATCGTCTGTTGGTCTCCATATTCTGGGAACACCGAGGTCGTCGTAGCGGAACTTGTCTTCGAAATTTTCCCTGAGCTTCAATAGGATGTTGCCCTCCATGACCTCCTCATCAAGTTTGGCACGAAGCACAGCCCAAGACTTGCGTCGCAGTCTCCACAGACCGACCTCAACCTCTTCAGAACTAGCGTCGAAGCTGGAAGCTCGATCAGTGAACCGCTTCTCTGCACTAGAGACGGTATCGATGAAGATCTTCCAGACCCGGTCCCAGAGGTCCTTCTCAGTAGGAGGTCGATCACCATGCTCAGGCGCACCAGAACCACCCCGGCCGGATCCGAGCTTGTTGAACTCGAGACCAACGGACTCATCCAAACGTGAGCGTACCCAGCGCTCGATTCTGGTGGCTAGGCGCCTCATCTCCTCTTTACGGAGGCGACTAGAGACATCTTCTAGCTCCTTGTTGAAGATCTTCATCTCATTCTCGTAGCTGCTCCAAGTCGCCGCTTCGATAGCCATTGCTTTGGCATCCTCTTCGAATCTGGCAAGAGCCTTCTTCTTTTCAGAGTCGACAATCTGTGCAAAGTCGTATGATCCTCCCTTCTTCTGACCGCTCTTCACTGCTGTGCTAACGGATTCACTGAAGCTTTCCACGCCAGACTTGTGGGCTGACGTGAGCTGCTTCTGGAACAGAGCCTTCAATCGTGTGTCGACCTTGGCCTCGAGCTCTGCCTGCTTCCGCTTGTAGACACCCTTGTGGTATCGGCTTGCATTGGTGTCGAAATCCTTAAGGACCTTTGCTCGTGCAGTGTTCATGATGGGTCCAAGGTCAGGGATGATCGAGAATGTCCCTGCCCGAGCAGCATCAGCTTGCTTGTCTTCGAGAGGCATGATCTGTTCATCGAAGGCAACAAGGACTTCTCTAGATATCTCGTCGCACCGGAACTGGGCCAAGAGTTCCTGCTGAGTTGGCAAATCCAAGTCTTTGTTGCTCACGATCTGATCCCAAACACCCTGTGCGTACGCAGGGAAGCCATCGGCAGGGATCCGCCGATGGTATTGAGGAAGGAAGATGGGTGCGGTTGTCTCGTCAATGAGCCCGCTCTTCCTTGGGTCGCTATATCCTTCCTTGAACCGTGTGCTGAGTTTTGTGACTGCTTCTTCAAACTTTTCTGGCTGGAGGATTTTGTGTGGTAGTGCGACAAAGGCGAAGTCAAAGTAGTCCTCTATCCGTGATGCTTCGAGACCGGTGGGTTTCGATATGGTCGCCCACAGCTTGGACAAGTCTTGTATCAGGGTATTTTGTAGGTTGGTGAGGGGTGTGACGCCGATGTGGTCGCGGATGACGAAGAATAAGAGTGATTTTGGACTCGACCTGGTGGGGTTGTCAGTGCAAGAGTACAGTCGAATCCAGTCAATGTATACTCACTGGCCATCCTTGACAAAAAGCTGCAAGTTGACTTCAAAGACAGTCTTGAGCAGGCCCATGTTGGCACCCTGGTACAATCCAACTTGGTGTTCCCAGATGTTGACAATGAGGACTTCACTCGTGGCCAGGGCGAAGAGAGCGCTCTTCCGCTCAAAGTCCTGGTCCTCGCCTCGCTCTCTACCATCTGTTCCCTCGACATCCATGACCAAGATGTTCTCTGCCATGGCCGAGCCGCCGGCCTCACGCTTATTCTTGCTCATCCAAATTCCCTTTGTAGTTTGGCGACGCTCCTGCTCCGACATGACACCAAACTGGGTGCCAAAGAGGTGGTTGAGGAGGGTCGACTTGCCCGTTGACTGCGAGCCAAAGACGGAAATGAGGTGGTAGTTGAAGCCGGCGGGGATGACATTTTCGATACTGAGGTATGTCGACAGGTTTCCGCTGGATTGCGAGTAGACATTAGCATTTTGCCCCGCAGCAAGGACGATGCCTCGGGTGCCGTGACATACTTGAACATCTTGTCCTCGTCAATGACCTGGATGCCATGCTCGTAGGCCTGCTTGTCGGCATTGTCGCCCACGCCCGCAAAGTGCGAGTTCATCATGAGAGACGGTGAAGTGTGGTGTTTGACGTTGCTAGGGCGGCTCTGGCCGTTGGCCTGGAGGAGTTGGTCGGCCATGGGTACCTGTTTTTCCAGTCCAGCCGCGGGCTGCACGTGCGTACGGGAAGAATAATGGCGGGTTGTAAGAAGTGAAAGCTGGCCGTTGATGTCACAGGCCGACCGCCTACTGGGGGCAGCCCCAACGCCATTCGCTGTTGCACCCTGGCCCGACCCTCGCTTAGCTCGCCGCGGTGGTTGTTGCTGTACAAATGACGGACTGCTGCATCATGTCCTCACGCCCGTCTGCACGCCTTGGGGGACATGCGGGCAACCAGATAGTCTTACACATGGGCGTACGGCCTGTTGACCCGTCGCCCATTGGAGCCAGAGAGAGCGCGGAACGGTCAAGGGGGGCGGTCACGTCGCCAGGATGAGGGCATGATCAGCCTGCTGGTCTTGGCACCGGCGGGACACTAGCTGTGCTCGGTATTACGATCGTATCACGTGCTAAACATCTACATAGTATAAAAAGTACCTACAATGATTAGATGTATCAACTGCTAGGTGGTTTTCTAAAGTAGCTAGATACAGTATTTTGACTTAGAATCAGTATCGTGGCTCAACAAGAGGAAATTAAGAAAGCTTCCACGGCACCAAGACTGAAAAAGAAAACTCCTTCATACGAATTGGTACTACATCGAAATCAATTTGGTTCTAATTCTGAACTGTTATTCAAAATCAAAAGTCCCTATACCCCTTCCCACCACTCACCATACTCCCACTAATCTTACTAATCTCCTCACTATTCTTCACCCAAGCCCTTGTCGCATCCCGCCACACCCCACTCCCAAACTTGCTCCTACACCACTCCAGCACTTTCTCCGCCTCTTCTCTAATCCTCCGCTCAATCCCCTTCTCTTCCTCCTCCCTCCTCTGTGCCTGCTTTTCTTTTCGAAAAGCCTCGACAGCATCGATAAGACTTCCAGCATCTTCGTCACCATAAACGAACTTGACAAGTGAACCAGATATCTGCAAGTTGCTGCCGACTTGTTTGGCAACTTCGGGATCTAGTTTCTGGCCTTCGTCCTTGTGTTTGGGTTGGTAACCTTCACACGCGTCCGAGACGTCGCTTATCCATGCCCGTGCGTTGTTAAAGTCGCCTTCGGCACGGTGCAGGATGCCATGGAGAAGCATCCCCTCCACAGCTGGCGGGGCTTGCATGTGTCGAACGAGAAAGTGTGCAGATGACAGGTCGTGGTTCAGAATATGTAGGAGAGCTTCGATTGTGGGGTGGACATGCAGGTCTGCAATGGTTGCCGTCAGTTGCGCATCTTGAGGCTTCTTGGGCGCGTGGACAAGGCTAGTGTTTGTTATGAGCCTATGTGATATCGAGTCGAGTAGCTGGGACACATCCGAGTCCGACATGACTCTTATTTCTCTTTTTATCTCGTCCAAAATGTAAAATATACAAAATAAGAACCAAGAGCATTAAGGAGCGAGCGTATTGTATCAATCTTTATCAACTTCGTTGCGAATTTGAGTGACGTGCTTCATGCATGGTAGTGCCTCCATATAAACGCGTAGACGTCATCATGGACCCTAAAACTACTAACAAAATCGCGTTCAGAATATTTGCTTCTCGGGCAATTTATCGTTTGATTGGCTACTGTCATGGTTGATGTAGTAGTAGATTGACGCAAGGAAATTTTCCTTTTGAAGTACAGTGAGCTCTAAAGGTATGCGCCGCTGCATTCCTAGCCAATTACGAGCATACCCTACCTAGTTATACATGAGTCGTAAGGAGGTATTGGAAAAAGAAAAAATAACACCAATGCTTCTTGTAAACGCCTGCAAATTTGCATCAAAACCCCCGCATGGCGCATGAAACCCTACAAATATACACGGTGAACGGGCTGGTGAAGCTATCCGAGATGAGTAGGTAAGAATAGGCTCCGAGGCGAAAAGACTTCAGGTCCGATGTTGGTCTTATTGGTCTTCATCTTCGGGCTTCTCTTATTTCTTGTTTGCAGCATCTCATTGCTGCTTGGCTCGTTGGCCATTTGCCTTGGCGTTCTCGCGCTCCTTTTGGCGCTGTTCCTCAGCTTCGACCATTTCTATGTCCTCAAGTCAGCTTGCTATCTTTCATGCATTGAATGAAAGCCTCGTACCTCTCCACTGGTCCTCACCAGCATATCTCTCGTGGTGGATCCTCTTCTCAATGATGTGCTTGTGCTCGGGGTCGTTGGGGTCGATAATCTTGATGGTCTCCCACCTTCCCTTGCCCTTGGCCGCATCTGCACCCTCAATGGCAAAGCTGCCTAGTAGCGCAGCCAGTGTACCACCCTGAGCGTACATACGCGCCTGCACAAGCTTCTGTGACCCACTCAGGTAAGGGTTGCGGTTGACCATATGCCATGAGCCGGCCATGGAAGCAACCCAGAAGCCGAACAGGAGCGGGTAACGGTTCTCCGTCGCCCAATCTTTCGCACGTTGGAAGGGCGTTTTGTTGGCTTCGAGAAGGTTTTCTCGTTGCTGGTCACGCTCGATCTGACGCTTCTTTTCGGGAGTGTGTTCAATGTCGTATTGTGCGGAAGCCCGGTCGGCGGCGATGACGGCTAAATTGTACGGTTAGACTCTGGAATCTTGTAGTACAAGGATATTGTTGGGTTTGGACATACCAACAAAGGTTCCGGTTGAAGCGATAAGGAAAGCCCGGAATGGCACAGTGAGGGCTCGGAAGGAGTGGTAGCGTCTGCTTGCGCCCACAACAGCCGCAGCGCCTACTGCTGTGCCGATAAGACCGCCGATTGTGCCACCCTTAACTGTAGCACTGCTGTTCGTTAGCACAAAGTTTTTGGCAGGGTTGTGGTCGCGCCTACTTGTAATGCGCTTGTTCCTCTTCCTTGGTGAGAACCTTCATCTTGGGTTATGTGAATATGGCTGGGTAAAAATGATGGGTTGTTGGCGTGTGGATTGATGGATGTAAGGCAGGTGGGAGGGTTTATGAGGGGTTGTTCCACTGTTGAAGAATCGATGACTGTGAGGTGATATGGAAAATAAAACGGCGTCTACGGCGACTTATTAAAACATGATGCGGCAATCAAATCTAGGGCACATACAGCATGGTGACGTCGCCGAGCTTCCGGCACCGCTAGGCCCTGTTGATGAGGTAAGAGCTTTTTCGGCGGACCCTGCCTAGCCCAAGCCCTCCAAAATCTTCTGGCCCGATTACAGACGCCGCACTAAGGTCAGGTCATTGATGCGTGATACCTCAAATACATGCATACACTGTCTTGCGCAAACGAGACAAGCTGCGGTCTTTGGCTCGAGAAACTGTCCGAGTACATGCCTCTTGCTGTGTATCTTTCTGACCGCAAATGGCAATTGCATCCATTGCCCGGCTTCATTGATATCAGAATCTACCAACGCACGTATTCGGTATCCTGAAAAAATCGACGCAAGAACAGCTGCAAAGTAAGCACCTGCAGCAGGTGTAAGCCATGCTTCCGATCTGTCCCATGTCGGCAACGCGTCGCATGTCGTACGTCGCGTGCGGCTCAGAGTTTGCGCCGAAGCGGCATCTCCATACTTGCCGGCACGCCGCTGCTCGCCCTCCGACCATGGTCGGCCATGCGGCTTGACTATTGTCGTTGCTTTCTAGACCATCTATATGTTCGCCATGCCCTACTATCGCCTCCCTTTCATGGGCCTTTTCGTTGCTGTCCAAAACATCTTGTTGTCAAACCGAGAAGCACTTGCCCGAACGCGTCCGAAGATTGCCGAAGTCCGTACAATCTCCATACTTTCCCCGAGCTATTGCGACATTCACCCTTCAACCCGAAAGCTTAGCGAGCATATTGCATTCCTTGACTTGGTAAACAAGTCCTTCATTCCCAACCAACTCTGTTGAAGAGAGTCCCAAGGATATTCCCGCATCATAAACTTCACATAGCACAGACACTGGATTCGTCGGACAACTCAATGGAAAACATATGTATTCCTTAGTAAACATTACCCACTAACTACCGTATTCCCGCTTAATCAGTCTGCTTATTAAGAAGTATAACTATGTACGCACAATCCAGTTCGCTGTTCGCCATATCGCCCCAGACTTCCCTCGCTGATCTGACCAAAGCCGTCACGACCACTGAAAATGTCAGGATAAACAAGAAAAGTCATGTAGGTCAATAAACTATATCCACCAAGCGATTTTGTGTCAGGAGAAAGCAATTCATGCTCACTGTGCTCATCTTAAGCCAATCGATCTGACAATTGTTTCGACATTGATCTTAGCTTTTGGGCATATCCACGAGACCTTCTTCGAGATTGAGAGCGAGGGGTGCACAAGCTGATGATACCCAACGGTACGTATGTGGTCGGCGATATCTAGAGCCCCAGACTTGAAATCTACCGAAAAGAGCCAAAAGTGGGTCGCGACGTCGGGTTGCCGTAGCGTGGGAGCATACCAGCTGGGGGCCCGGGGCGCGTAGTAAGGGCAGGGTTGCAGCAGAGCATCGCAACACGGGAGCCGTACTTGGAACCGCGAAGTGAAACCATATGCTTCCGAATATGGCCACCGACAAGCTCACGATGCTGAGAGCTGCTGTTGGTCAGGATGTACTGGATGAGATAGTTACCGAACTGATCACCCGCAACTGTCTCGAAATTAGTTTCTCTTGCATTGAATGAGCACAAAGGCTGTCACTTACTGTCAATCAAAGGCATCCGTGGACGGTCAGGGCGAGCCTCGCAAACACGATCGAGATAACGGTCTAGAAACTCGCTGCCACCAATCTTGAGGCATTTCTCGATGACCTTGGAGGCATATTGATCCATGCTGTACTCCGTGCTAAAGCGAAGAATGTGCTCAATTGCTCGACTACGATCAGCCGGCGCACCATGCTCGCAAATGTGCTGAATGCACCAGTTTCCAAACTGTCCATGTGCAATCACATCGATGCTGGCCAATACCTCGTTGATGCAGGGACGCTGTAACAGTCAGCATAACTAACACATTACATCCGTCGTGGGCAAATACCTTGTCTTCTTCCAGACAATTCTCGAAGATGTTCTGGACCACAAGACTACCGGTCTCGCCCAACGCGACCTCATGCCACATACCGCGAAGGGCCTCGTTGACGTAGCGCATGATCTGAGGTGGAGAGTCACTCCAACGAAGCTCGAATAGCTTCTGCCAGACATGGCAAGCATAGCGGTGGATTACGGTTTCTGGAATGCGACGGAGAAGCTCATGGACCATGGTTGCCTTGTACTCCTCGGGGACGCAGTCGAAAGCTTTCTGAATAACATGGCAACCGAAAGCATCCATGCTCAGCGCAAGAGTGTTGCCACGGATAGCTTGAGCAATGGCAATTACCTGATCATGTGTACCATGTTCGAAGCAGCGCTGAACGAGGAAATTACCGAACCGGTTGATCATCAAAGCATACGCTTGGGAAATGATCGCTTCGACGATTTCGTACTTCTGTTCTGGAGTGCCCACCTTGAGCTTCTGTTGGAGAAAGATGGAAGCTTGCTGATCGTTGTTGCAGATGATCTTGTCAACGATGTATTTCCAGTTGCAGCTCATGTTGCGGTCCAACAAACGACGGTAATTCATCGGCTCGACAGGGGGAACGTACTGGGTAGTACCAGTCTCGGGTTGGGCCTGAGTAATCGTCAGTTCAGAATCCGGGTATGGAAACAATCAACGACTAACCTGTGTGTTCCACGGCGAAGATCCCATGTTGTTGGCGAAGTTGAACTCGTTCGCGTCCGCAGATAAGTTGCTGGAAATGGTGCCGATTGGAGTCGGATGACCAATAGGATACATTGGCGGCAGAGCGTATTGATTGTATCCAGGATCAAATGCGGAGCTTGGACGAGTAGGCGGGTTGCTCAAGTTATTGCCCACACCCATGCCCATGCCATTGCTAGAGCCAGTATACATACTATTGGACATACCACTATTCATTACGTTGCTGATGCTGCTTGCCCTGCTGGTGCTACGGAAGCTTTGGTCAAGCGGAAAGTGAGTGGGCTCGTTCAAGTAGCCGGTGCGACGATAGCTTGACTGGGAGGACTGTGTTCGGGTCTGTACTTGTCCCTGGGTCGGGTAGGGAGCTCCGAATCCATTGCTGCCCACGTGAGCTGTACGAGCAGACCCATTGCCCCAGCCGTATGTGCCTTGGGTCGAGGCGTTGAACTTGTTCTGTAGGCTTGCAAGAGTCTGCTCGGTGATGTCGTCTGAGTAACCATAATCAGGCTCCGACGATTGCGTGAGGTGCTCCATGGTTGATCGGGCTACGTTTTGGCTGTGCATCTCCTGGTTTACGCGATTGACTTCGTTGCGAGCTTCCTGTAGCTCAAACTTCAGCTTCTGCAGCTCGACAGCTTCGACAAGGACAACTGAGTTTTCCATCTCCGTGGGTGGCGTGGACGTGAAATCTTCCGTGGCTGGAGTAAGGGAAACAGAGCCACTAGAAGAACTGTACGGATCATGGAGAGGAGAGTGCCTGTTGAAGCGCTGCAACATTGAGTCCACTATGGCTCGATCCTCATCGGCTTCTGTGCTGGACTTCTGCATACATTAGATTGATTAGTACGGAAAGCAAATTTGATGTGCCAAGGGGCGAGTATGAGTATCACGAACCTTGTAACCATCGAGCGGATTGTGCGGTTCCAGAAGCGGTCGATTGCCTAGGGTAGAAGGTCCAAGTGATCGCTTGAAGCCCTGTGTATTGGAAGTCAACGCTGAGCCAAAGACGCGTTGCAAAGCATATGGATAGCCGCCTAGACTCAATTTGCCTACCGCCTGACCCAAAGCCTCGGGTGAAGTGTCGATTCTGAGGTACCCTGGTACCGGGAACCGAGTGGGACCCTTGCGAGGTGTAGGCGAACCGTCGGATGCGATGTTGAAGCTCATGGCAGCGGCACTTGAACGTGTGTGCGGGGAATTAGATGGTATAGATCTGGAAAGCTCACGTAGTATGCAGGCTGGACGAGGACAAGACTGCGGTTCCGAAAGGTGGTGGGGATCAAATCTGGGGCAATGGGGCAAATGTGCAGATAAGATGCAGGACAGATGCCTGTCGAGGCTTGGGTGGCGTCGTATATGACCAAGGTAGATACAGAAGCGACGACGAACAGCTCAGATGTACACAGATTAGGTGGCAGAAGGTGCTGCAGCAAGGAGAGAGCTACGGCGGCACAAAAGGAAGGAGGGGGACGGGGAGGTCACAGCAAAAAGAAGAAGGCGGGGTGGCGGCGAGAGGAGCCTTTAAATCAGTCGCAGTGAGTGCGAAGGCAGGCGCGTCATGGCGGGATTTTCCGCATTCACTTTCACTCCATGCCAAGGCTAAAGCCTTTGCTAGTCTTGCCGTCCAAGTGCCTAGGGGATCGCCAGTAGTGATGGCAAGGATCATTGTTGCATTGACTATACAGTTGTTCTCTGGAGTGGCTAGGTGCAGTAATTGACTTAGAAATAGTGCATTGGTCAAATAAGGAGGAATTAAGAGAGCTTCTTCGGCGCTAACACTGGAAGACTCCCTCCTATAAATGAGAAGTTCGAAAGAAAATTTAATTGACGTGCAAATACAATCTTCACATAGGTCTTGCTTTTGTTTTTTTAGATGGGAAGAGTGAATATAATAACAACAGGTATGTGGCTTCTTTGACGTTAAAACCTGCAAATTAGAAGTTCAAAAGAAAATCTGATTTGAATGCAGAAACGGTCTTCAGAATCTAGGAATTACTTATAGTTCATGCAAGAATAAAGTAAAGACAGCAACAATAAAGATGTGGCTTCTCATGTATATGCTGTCTCGTATTTACATACACACACAGTGCATGGTGCCTAATCAGCCTGATACGTGTCAATGTTACTGTCAATGACACTGGCAGGAGTGATTTCCCAGTTGGAATCAAAGAAGCCCATAGCCAGCACACCCTCAATTCCCTTCCATCTTGCACTTTCACCGAAGATTACAAAGTCTGGTTGACCCACGCCTGTCATAAGGGGCAAAATCCGTGCCGCCTGCTGCAGTCCTGCCTCATCAGAACCCCAGAGAACCAATTCCAGTCGTTCACCTTCAAGTGGGCGAAGGAACGCTGCACCACGGGCCTCCTCCCCATACTGGTGCTCCTGACCACGATAATCGCGAATAGTGACTCCAAATTCACCGACATGGACGGGAAAGCTAGATTGGAACGGCGGGAGACTACTGGCGATACCTAGGGTGATGACATTCCCAGAAGAGTCTGGAGGGATAGACTTCGATGCAGATGGGAGAATTTGGGTGTCTGCTTTGAAGTATTGGTGGAGATTGCGGGAAACCTGCAAAGCAATATGAGATGCGGCGGTAGACCCTGAATGACGAATAATAAAGGAGCCTTGTGTACGAAGAATGGCAGTCATGGAACCCAGCTGACGACCATTTCGTTGGAGATGTCCGGTTTCTTTCCCACCTGGACCCAGCGTCCAACCATCCGCCGATTTGTAGACATTGATTACTGCCTCTCCTGGACTTGGCGTACCTGGGAGTTCCACCCTTTTCTGGTCAATGATTACCGACTCCTTCCAAAGAGCGATATCAAATTCAAGATCTTGCACATTGGAAGTCCTGATAACGTTCCCTCGAACACTGACTCTTCCATATCGTCCTGGATCCTCTAAATGTTTCACTCCGATCCCACCTTTGCTACCCATATCTCCTGGATCTCCAACGAGGAAGCTGAACTGCTTCAGTTTTCGTGGCATGGCATCCTCACTATTTGTCTGTGTGTAATAGAAGCTGACTAATTGCGGTGTAGTCATGACACCATCCCACCAATGGCTGAAGCCAACGACCTCGTTGAAACTCGAGTTAGCGTTCTCTTGATGGATTTGTTGTGCTAGTAGGCGCGAATTGTACGCCGGTACGTTGTCATCAATGCCGCCATGCTGCTGTTGAATAGGAATACCTCGCACATTCGGCATCAGCAATTCATGGCGATAACTGTTTAGGGATGCGCTTATCGTCTCTTTGCGCCTAGGGTCTGCGCCCTGCCAAAGTTCGTATGGGACATACTTTTGGATACTGGTGTATCCAGAAATCGGGGCCGCAGCCAGCACCTTGTCTGGACGATGTGTCAAGGCGAACCAAGTCCCTTGACCGCCATTGGAGTGACCTGAAACTATCCAGCGATCTACATCAACGTCGGGGCCAGTCCAGTTGTTGTTTTGAATCCAGTCTGGAATTGCCGAAATTGCTGCTTCAACATCAGTAAAGCCCCAGTTGTGCCAGTCATCGCCGGACCATGTAGTAACGCCTGTTGGGAACAACACCCATGCGCAGAGGTCTGACACAGGGTCAAGTGCATGATATACCATGGGGTTGTCAGCTTCAACTCCTGCTCCATGAAGCTGCAGAAGAACCGGTAGTTTCGAGCGATTGGGTTGGCAAGTCGCGTTCTTGGTAGGAGGCCGAAGCATAGCGTAGGATACCATGCCACCTGAATGGAGAAATGTAATCTTATGAGGTGCATAAAGGTCTACGTGGTTAAGGGGCTGGGAAGCGCGGATTGTCGAAGATTGGGTGCTGCCAACTGTTCTGTATTTTATCTCATAGTCCGTAGTAGACGTATTAGTGGCTGCTGGAAGGATATCGAATGACACAGGCCTCGTTTGACCAGCAACTATGGTCATAGGGAAGGTACGACGATCGTCTGAGGACATGTGGTTCCTCTGGTCAGCGACGTCTGAGTCTACTTTGAAAGGAGTCTGACCAGTCACGTCTCGCTCCGTGAAGGGAATTTGAGAGCTGGCAATTGATTGTTGAATGCTCAAAATCTCAATATCCTCCTGCCCGCTATTCCTCAGGGATACCGACCCGATATTAGAGGCGGGCTTTCCATTTATGAAATCAGACATCAGAATTCCAGTGTTCGCAAGTTCGAGTGATCCAGTCACTTGTCGTATGTCGACCACAACGTCAATTGTGGGCTCTAGAATACCCCCAAAGGCTCTTACGTCGCGGACCAGGCGGATATCAATTCTGTGTGAACCAGGCGTAAGATGTAACACAGGAGGTGCGTGCCGGTAGCTGTAGTAGTCACCCCCGAAATAATGCTTATCGTCGATCCAGTACTCTAGGATAGAGTCCGTGTGCAAGACGACAGGCTGAGTATCATTCCCGCCCACAACAATCTCGCCGCGTACCCAGGCCTGGTACTGAACGGCAGCCCATCCGTAAATGACTTTTAAAAATTCCCAGTCGACGTTTGAATAGCTGATGCTCAAAGATGCATTAGCCGAGCTGACAGTGCTTAGGGTCTGCTTAGCCTTGGTGATGTTCCACGACGCAGTCCCATTCGCTGGTAGGGCACTAGGGAATTTTGCGGCTGGGTCGTAAGTGAGGTTCCTAAAGCCGCCAGCATACTCTAGTGGATCTGCACCCCACGAAGCCTCTAGGTATACGTTAGTAGGTGGGGGTTGCTCTCAGGCTAGCGTGCTCATTCATGACGTGCCTCTGGTCCCAATTTGAAAAGGTCCAAGAACGTGCCATGCTTCGTCGAAGGACAACATGGAGACGCTGTGTGCTCGAGCAGCTAGCGGCCGCTGTAACAGGAGTAGGAATGAAGAAAGCAAAACCGATGACGATAGTCGATTCAACTTCACAAACATAGTCTGACTGCTGGACCCGCTTGATGCATGCGAACTAGACCAGAAAATGATTTTTCTGTTAGTTTTCTTTTCTTTTTAATTGTAATTGATGTCTCTGCGGTAAGGAAGACCAAGTGACGCAGACGTTGGAAGCTCTATCAGCGGAGCTCGACCGACGAATCGTAGTGGTGGTGCAAAGCCAAGCAGTCGCCTGTCTCCCCGCCCCCCTGTCACTTTGCCCCCCAGCCATCAACCGAACCGCTTTTGGACGCGTGTCGATAGGATCACGAACGCTAGCCAGACAATTCTCCGCTAATTACGGACCCATTGCGACGCTTGTTTTCTAACACCGCGTCCTATTCTTGGGACAATCCTCCGTCCAGATCCCCGGTACACGCCCCTCGCTACCGTTGCCAGGCCCCGCGACTTTCGGCGTCTTGTACATGTAACCCGCATTGCACTCCCTATAGTCTGTAACCCCGACGCTTGATTCCCTTTCACCACCCATGGCGTAACGAACTCTTTCACGATAAACCCCCTCACTCCTCTCGACGACGCTTTGCTCCGCAGTCGCCATGTCGCCCCCGTCGGCGCGGGACCCCAGTCCCAATGCTACCTTCAAATTTCCCGCCTTCCAACCCGATCTCATGCCTACACCAGAGGAGGACCATGGCTATGGCCTCAGCTCGTCGCGGTCCCCTAGTCCCAATCCTGCAACTCAAGCCAACGGTAGCGCGATGCCCGCAGATAGGTGGCAACCGCGCAAAGAGGCGAGGTTCGGCGGAGTGAATGCTTCGACGTCGGGCCCCTCGACCAGACACGGGCGCCAAAAGAGCTTGAGCGAAGCCTTCAAGACGATACGCACGCGCAAAGGCAGCGTCAGCCAGAATGCCCACGAGATTGCCGACGCGCTCAAGGCACCGCTCTCACCAAAGCTCATTGTATGCTTTCCAACGCACAAGGTACACATGACGCAACGCTAACTCGAGGCGCAGTTGCTATGTGGCGCCTGGTATATGACGTCCATCTTTACGAACATGTCCTCCAAGGCCATTCTCACCGCGCTGCCCAAACCCATTACCCTCACGACTGTGCAGTTTGCCTTTGTATCTGGCTGGTGTCTGATACTCGGCATGCTGGCCAGGAAGTTTCCGCGCTTGAAACAGACAATGCCCTTTTTGAAATATGGAATCCGCCCGCCCTCAAGGGAGCTCGTCATGGCCACACTGCCCCTGACATGCTTTCAAATTGGTGGACATATACTGAGCGCGGACGCTACGTCGAGAATACCCGTGTCGCTCGTGCACACTATCAAGGGACTTTCGCCGCTCCTGACTGTCATGGCATACAGCATCTTTTTCAAGATCCAGTACTCGCTGCCTACATATCTCTCACTGATACCTCTCACTCTGGGTGTAGTACTAGCATGCTCAGCTGACTTCAACGCCAACTTCATCGGCTTGATCTCCGCTTTCGCCAGCGCGATCCTCTTCGTAGTACAGAACATTGTCTCGAAGCAAATCTTCAACGATGCCGCAGCTGCAGAGAAAGACGGACTCCCACCCAACCGATTCACCAAGCCAGATAAGCTCAATCTACTTTGCTACTCCTCCGGACTTGCGTTCCTCTTTACCCTCCCTCTCTGGCTATGGTCCGAGGGCTTCACGCTCATTTTTGACTTTTTGCACGATGCCTCGATCGAACTTTCAGATCACCCCGACGCTCTTGACCACGGACGACTATTCATCGAGTTTCTCTTCAACGGAACATTCCATTTTGGACAAAACATTGTAGCTTTTGTGCTACTATCCATGGTTTCCCCTGTCACGTACTCCGTCGCGAGTTTGATCAAGCGCGTCTTCGTCATTGTCTTCGCCATTGTCTGGTTCGGAAAACCAATGACCAAAGTACAGGCCTTCGGGTTTGTACTCACCTTCCTCGGCCTATACCTCTACGACCGCACACACGATTCCGCCAGGGCGGACAAGCGCGCAAAAGCGCTCAAGTCCAAGGACCATGGCACGCTTCTCCCACTTGCGACGGATGTCAAGTCGCGAGCAGCATTCACAGCTAGTCCATCGACCATGTCGGGAACGGGAATGTATCCCATGGCAGGCATTTCCGAGTCGAGAGATGAGAAGCGAGATGACAGTCTGGGCGGGGCGGCATATAGACGGACGTCTGAGCAGAGCGCACAGTATCTGCCTCCTGGGACAAAGGCAGAAGAGACATGGCGACCTAATGACATGAATGGCAGTAGAAAGAGTATAGGCGTTTCATGAGCATGATGAGCATACCCCAAACCAATAGACATTCTGCATTTTCCTTCCTTTCGGACAAGAATACATCCCGTCGATTAGTGATTGTGACATATATCTCTCTCCAAGTAGCGATTGTGACATGGTATGTTTGTGGAACCCGCAAAAAAAGAATCTAACATGAAGTGTCATTGCATAAGACGTCAGATACACATCAGTCAATTCCATTATCATCTCCCGTGTCCAACATAAAAACAGGGCCTTGCGGCAGGCAAAACCAAGTATCGAGATCCCCCCCTTCCCCCAAGACACCTTTAGCCGAACAGAAAGCAAGCAGAGACACAAAGCACATGTAAAAAGCGAGGGACTTCCTGGACGCCAATTGGAGGGCATTTGCGTGACTCGTGTAGCACATTGCATTCATGGTATCGCCCGCCGTGGGAGCGCACCGTCCTTGTCCCGGTCAAAACAACATGCGCCACGCAGAAGCAGCCAGGGCCAGGGCCAGAGACAGTGTCGGCGGAGCATTGCTGTTTGGGCTGGTGGGTTGTTCGTCTAGCAGCATCCCTTCTTCTGCTCTGCGTCGGCCGACTTGCTGATTTCGAGCACCTTGCGGTCGTTGCCCAGGACTGGGCCACTGCCTTCGCCCTGGTCAAGAGCTTTGCTTGAGACGATGCGGTAGATTTCTGGGAGTCAAGTTAATGACAATGCTTCTTGGAGCTACTGGTGGGGGGCGCCTACCTGTGAGAATGTTCTGGAAAGCAAGCTCGACGTTGCTGGCGTCCAAGGCGGACGTCTCAATGAAGGAAAGGTTGTTCTCGCCTATAAATAGTGGTTAGTACAAACGTGAGTGAACAACCAAAAGCCGCATATCAGGTATACGCACTCGCAAACTGCTTAGCCTCCTCAGTTGGCACTGCCCGCAGATGCCTCAAATCGCTCTTGTTACCGACGAGCATAATGACAATGTTGGAGTCGGCATGGTCGCGCAGCTCCTTGAGCCACCTGGTGACGTTCTCGTATGTCTGGTGCTTGCTGATGTCGTAGACAAGCAGAGCGCCGACTGCGCCACGGTAGTATGCGGATGTGATGGCGCGGTAACGCTCCTGGCCGGCAGTATCCCAAATCTGGGCCTTGATCGTCTTGGCGTCGACTTGAATGGAACGGGTCGCAAACTCGACACCGATGGTCGACTTTGAGTCGAGGTTGAACTCGTTGCGCGTGAAACGGCTCAAAAGGTTGGATTTACCGACGCCAGAGTCTCCGATGAGCACCACTGCGGGGGTTAGCGGGGCAGTCTAAGGACGATGACGGGGCCTGGAGGTACCCTTGAAGAGGAACTGTGTAGGCGGGCGGTCAGCAGATGCGGTAGACTGTCGACTGCAGGCGGACGGGCACTCACGTCATATTCGTCGTTGGCCATTATGACCGTGGGCGGGGAGGAAGATGGGGTGGGCGGTTGGGCGGTTGGGTGGACAAGGAGAATTTGGTGGTGAGGTGATGGAGGGGACTAGCAAGCAGAGCCAAGAGGACGTCGCAGAAGCAGGACAGGCTAGGCAGGAGAGGCGTGTGTTTTGGGGCCGGTGGTGGTGGACAGGTGCTTGTATCTCGCTGCCTCCTGGAGTTGCTCCACCAAGCACCAGCCAGCGCCCTCCCCAGCGAACGAGCGAGCCCGAGCCCTTGCCTGTCTTAGGTAAGCGAGCCGCTAGTGACATTCCCGACTTTCACCTTCCCCATGCACCTACGTAGTCCTCCTTACCGTGCATGCAACGCAGGGGTGCTCGGTTGTGCCTGTCTGGTACTGGCTTTGATTTGCTTGTTTTGTCCACCTCATCGCTCAACGCTCAAAACGCCACTTAGATAGTCTCTCACTTTTCCTCTCCGCGTGCCCACTGCTGCTGCACCTTGCACAGGACCGCGTGCTCTATTTAGTGCCGGGCCAATTGCACCCACACAGCGATCACCTGCGTGCCGTTCCAGTTTCAGCATTTCATACTTGCCGCTCCTCACCAATCAGGAACTCGCCCGCCACATGTCTCCACAACCCGACACAGACTTGGACGCCGACGACATTTCCATCACATCGACGGTCGAGGGCGAACCCCCTGACGATGCAGTCTACGCAGTCGAGGAAATTCTGGCCGAGAAGTGGGACATTTGGGACGATGATGATCCTTACCAACCCCCCTTCCGCGGTATCAAGTACCTGACCAAATGGGATGGCTATCCACTTCACGAGTGAGTTGACCATTCCGCCTTGTCGGAAGCTGGCTGACGAGTAGTGAAGATGTAAGTATTCCAAGCCTCCCTGCAAAACAAACTTTTTCCAGATTTTTCGTCATGGTAGCCTGCCATGCAATCTCACCTCCCCACATCCACGAGTTACTAAAGCCTCATAGGCACTTGGGAGCCCATATCCGCCTTTATAATTCCTGATGATGATGGTAACAATCCATCCGACACACCACCATTGCTCCGAGCATGGCATGAATGTAGGAAGTCTATGGGCGAGCCTCACTTCCACAGGTATTGTCAAAAGAACATAGACGACTTCCATGCCGCAATCGAAGCTGCAGAAACGGCCAGGGCGGCCAGAAAAGCAAAGCGCGATAAGAAGCGCCAGAGGCTTGCATTGTCAAAGAAACGGTCGGCACTTTTTGTGTCGAACAGCGAAGCCGAAGATGGGCGTGCCGCATCAAATCAATCGCAGGAGCAGAACTTTCCACAAGCTGCTGTCGGTGCTCACAGCCCATCATCAGCCAAGCAACCTCAAACAGCCCGTAAACTACCTTTGGCGCAGTCGGATCTATCATCATCCGAGGCAGACTTAACAGATGACTCAACGATGGCTGAATTGGGTAAAATTTCGAAAAAGACGACACGCAGTTCAATTGGCACCAAGGGTTCGGCTAGTGATAGTCAATCAAGACGCAATTCATTGCAGTTACCATGCAGCCCGACTAAACGCACTGCGGTACCTGTGAGCAAGGAACCAATCGCAAAAGCAACCCAAACCAAGCAGGCAACCAACCAGGAGCTACAGAAACCATCTCAACCTCTAAAAGATGCAGTTCCGCAGAGTAATAAACCAGCTGCAGCGGCGTCTGTGACAGCTAATGAAGCTAATGCTCCTCCTTCAAAATCCAAACAGCAGCAAGCAAACACTACCAGCGCAACACCAATGGCTCGTGCGTCTAATACTTCAATTGCTTCTGCAGAAAGACCGGTCAACAAGGCCAAACGTAGTGGTGCCATAAGGGTGGTAAACCAGCCAAAGGTGCAGTTGCGTAGTGAATGGACAAAGGGCCAAAAAGCATTCTCCACTTTACACTTCCGAGCAGTGGCACTAAAGCGGTCGCGTGCTGAAGGCACGCCTAATCCGGCAGCACTCGAGATTGTAAATGACCCGTCTAGTACCGTCAGGCCAAAACCCCCAGTCCCACGTGATGATCCCTATGCTCGCCGTGAGGTTGGCCAGAGCCGTCCAAGGAGCCCAGAGTGCGATGATGCTCAGGGAGGGTCTAGGAGCGAGATTTTGACCGACGAAAATATCCCCCTAGCACCCTGGGAGGTGGACAAAATTCCGCAGGTGTGTCCTGAATGGCGGCTCAGCAACAACTGTACAAAGACTGCTCAAGTCTGTATTTTTCTGCATCGCAACAAGGATCCAGACGGGCGCGATTACCCTGTAGGCCATGCTGGAGGATTTATACCCCCAAAATACCGCAGGCCACCTCTTACATGCACCCACTGGCTGTACGGAAAGACTGGATGTTTTAAGCCAGCTGACAAGTGTCTCTTTGCCCACCGAAATACCGGCTGGGCACCAAACGAAAATCACGCCAGCGATACCCCTACTCGAATCGAGAAGAATATAAAGCCGATGTGTGAGCGAAAAGGTGGTACACCGAAATCAGTGAAGCCACTTGATGAGCGAACAAATGGTGCACAGAAGCCAATGGAGCCGCACAACGAGCGACCAGAAATCGTATCGAAACCAGCAAAGCCGCAAAATGAGCGAAAACATGGTGCACTAAAGCCAGTGAAAAGTATGGATAGACTGGCCCCTCAGGATTTGACATGCTGGTACTGGGCCAATGACATTTGTCGAAACACTGCGGAGAAATGCCAGTTCCAACATTATGATACTGGAATTCCTGCTCGTGCTCCGCATAACTACGCTGTATCTTCTTATCGTCCTCTGCCTGACAAGAGCGAGGATGTGGCGCCTACAGACGATGATTTATCTCGTCTCAAGTCGCCCAAGGTTGCGGATCCTGTGGAACTTGGTGCACCCGAAGCAACGTGTGAGAAGGTGCGGAAGAGGATCGACTCAGTGTGCGATCTCGACTTTGAAGAATTATTTGGCAGTAATAATTGTGAAAGAGGAATTAAACTAATAGACCGACGAGCTTTCTTGGTGTACCACTCAGAAGAGCATGCGGAGGAGCTGGAGTTGATTACTCGATGGCTGCTGATGCACCACGTCGAGGTCAGTGGCGTACATTTTTCAGGCGGGTGGGCGAAGTTCCAGCAGGAAATTAAGAGCGGAGGTTCTGGCGTCATCATTGTAGGTTGAATGTGGAGTCAGCATTAGTGCTGTATTGACTTGTACTAGGCACATGCTGATTTCGAGTACTTCACCGAATTACCGGGATTAGGAGATATGCTCCATCATGAGATTCGTGTCTGGTCACTTGGCATCCAGGAAGGCATCGCGTACGATGCTGCTTTGTCACTTGATCCACTCGTATATCGCTATGGTCCGGTGGAAATCTTCCCCGTCGGTGGGTTCATCTACATTACCGACGAGGTATTTGACAAGGAGCCGCAAGTCGCTTTGAAAATTATCGAGCTATTCCTCGCGAAAGTTGAAGAATTGAAGCAGATCAAGGGCCTGCCAAATGCGGGAGGCCAGGTCGAAACCGCAAATCTACTCTGGCGTCTATGTGTCCGCCCAGAACTAATGAAGTATCTATTTGATTACTGCAAGAAGTACGAAGACCGGCTCGACAGCGGCGATGCAGAAATGCAGAGGTTTGTTATGCTCAATCATTATCTCACGAATGCAAACTAACAGCAACAACAGCCGTGCCCGCCTTTACACTCTCCTATCCGACACACGATACATCGAGCAAGACTACCCCTCTGAGCCCCTCAGCCGCATAATGGGCAAATTCCCCATTCTATCCGAGCGCCGAGTAATTGCAGACAGCGAGCCAGTCGCATACTTCAAAACAGTTAAACGCGACGCGGCGGCAGCCAACCTAAACATGATGCGCTACTATGCAGGCTTGCACGTTGACCTGCGACGCGACTACCGCCATTTTTTCCTGGTGCATACGGATCCACGGGCGGGGGTTGTGCAGCAGTGGCGAGACGAGATGCAGACGATTGGGCGGGTCATGTCTGCGTGGCAGTGTGTGCAGGAGTTGGAAAAGGAGAGTCGAGTGAGCATGATTGATTTTTACGAGCGGTTCATGGGAGAATAAGGGGAGGACGGGTGTGAGGGCGGTTGAGAAGAAAAAACGGGGCATCAATGCAACTGGTTTTCGATACTTCCTTTTTCTCTCTCTCTCTTCACTTTTCTTTACTTTTTCGGGAGTTTCATCCAAGTATGGGAAAGCGCATTGCACAAGGGAGTTTGGTAAGGTAATTTAACATTTTTTTTTCTCTTTTTTCTTTTTCTTTTCTAGTTTCGTACTTTCTTTGCTAGTGTTCTAAGCTACTGCGTGTGCTGTATGCGACATGGAACTACATGGTTTTTCTATCGATGCAAAGTACATTGGCCTTTTTTTGTATATGTGTATGGCTGAAGATATGTATGTATTGCGTGTTTGTGTGTGTGAAAGGTGGTTATAGGCGCTTAGAGAAGAAGAAAAAAAGCAAATGGGTATATGAGTAAAATGAGCTGCTTGATTGCAGTTGGGCCGGGGCCTTGGTATTACGCGCATGATATGCCATTTGATGGTCTTTGTTTGTGTGTTGAGGGGAGCAGTCTCGAGGGGCGGTAGTGACGAACAACGTCTATCGTCGTTCAAGTGATGTTTTAGGGATTGATTTTTTCCCCTAGTTGAAAGATTTGTCTCGTCGCCACTGTGGCGATAAAACTAGGACTGGGGGCTCCGTTCTGAGACTGCAGGGAGGAAATCCGGTCGGGTCCAGTGGTCGTATTACTGACGAGTGCATGTTTAGATGCGGACTAGACTGGATTTGGACCGAGACTCGTGCGCGGGTTAGGGTTGGAAGGATGCCAAGGACTCGATCGGCAGTCACGTGACATTCAATTTTGCACCTCCATCAACCGTGAGGCCCAAATTTCCGCGGAGACTCAGGGGCTGGCGCGGGTGTCAGCAGACTATCGCGGTGCATATCTCTCATTGCTTCTGCGTAGTCATTCTCGGCGACCCTGTGTCTTTCATCAGGGCCATACATGTCGTCGATGAAGTGATGCTGTTTCTTGCTCCCGGGATGTCCATTGTCTAGCGGCCCTGCAGGCTCATCGACTAGCGCACTAGGTACAATGTCCTCGGGGTCTAGGCCGGCGTTGCAGTCGCGATAGTCTGGTTGGTTTGGAAACATGACCGAGTCTTTGTGCGGTCTGCGAGCGCGTTTGGGCTTGAAGGGGAAATTGCTAGGATGGATATAGTCGCCATCGGGACTGCGAACATTTTGTAGAGCGTTGGCCTCTCTCTCCATCTCTTCCCAGGTAGCGACGAGGTTGTTGCCGTTGCGGCTGCGGCTGTCGCTCATGTCTCCAGAGAAGCTGCCTAATCGGCTAATTCGGAAAGCGCGGAGACGGTCCAGGGCGACCTTGAAATCGTCGAGAACAACCGAGTCGGTCAAGCACTTGAAGACAAAGGCGAATTTCCAGAAAGGATTGATACCCGTAGGGCCTGGGAGAGAAAGCGCGCCGGTGACAGACAGGATATCCATTATGATGAAGATGATGCTGAGAACCATGGAGAATAGCATGATGCCGAAGCGCGGAGAGATGCGTATGATTTCCTTGATGCTGAGCTCATACTGGGTCTTGATGACCCAGAAGAGGTAGACGGTGGTCAAGATCCACCATGGATCGCGGCAGAGAGCCTCGTAGGGCCTGGTGCTGAGAAAGAGCCTGTTGACGCCGTGGAAGTAGGCAAAGTTTGCGTAAATCTCGAGGATCCAGTATGGCTGGGCCAGGATGATGGTGCCGATGAAGATGTAGCTGGTGGGTTTTGAGAAAAAGGGCTTGATCTTCATCCAGGCAATGACATTATGCAGCGACCATGAAGCATTAAGGAAGATGGCGGCGACGGAGAGCCACCAGGCGTGGACAGGGGTGGGGAAGAATAACCAGAAGCCTTGCCATAAGCCGAGAATGAGCTGAGTGGGTAATTGGTCAGTGGGGCGCCTTGTGATAAAATGGAAGGCAGGATCAAGAGAGATGAAGACGACTTACTTCGAGGAGAATTAACTGGAGGTAAATGTTAGTAAATGGCGGGAAGTGTTTGGGGGGCGCAAGTTTGTTAGTGTGGTGGACTGACCTTGTGCAACAAGACGCCTCTGCGCATGTTTGCGAGGGTGATGAAGGCCATGATGATGAGGGAGCCGACGAGGTAGCCCTGGGCCCAGGCCTCGAGGACGAGCTCCTCGCGGTCGGTGGGCTTTGGGACGACGTGATTCTCCTGCCAGCCCATGTCTGGAAGAGGGCTCATGGTGTTGGGGTAAAAATTTCAATCCTGGAGGCGGGAAGCCGAGGCGGAAGCCGAGGAAGAGAGCAGTGATGTCACGCGGCGTAGGGCTTCACAGATGGGGCTCAACACTTTTACCATGGCTGAGGCGGAGAGGGCGAGTCGACAGCGGGCGAGGGTGTCGGGGGGTTATGAGGACGGTCGGGAGTCAGGGAGCACAGGAGCAAACAGGCGCAGGTTGGCCTTGTTGTGGCGCCGCTTCTCCGCATGATTCCATGGACAGTTGGGGAGGATGGACGGCACAGAGGCTCCGGGGCCGAGAGCGCATAGTGGGCTAGTGCTGTGGGCTGGCTGGGTTGGCTGGGCGGGCCTTCGCGTGCAGAGTTTTTGGCCGTGATGTGATCTTACTCGGTGCCGGAGCCAGTGCTGACGGAGGCGAAGGGCGTGTGTGTGTGTGTCGATGTGTTGGAGCGAGTCTGTGGACGTGTCGAGTTGCAGCACAGGCACAGACAGGCACAGGGGCGACGGTGCGTCGAGGGGTGCAGGCACAGGTAGCGCATCTACATGGGTGTGGTGGTACCTGTTGTACGTACCTTTTGTAGACTACACAGGCCTACTAACCTACTCGATACAAAGATAACACACACACACATATACATGGCAGCTTGGGGCGCACGGCGGATGGGCGACATGGGTTCGGTGCCAACGGCGGCGGCCTGGCCAGTCTGCTGGGATGCGGGGAGAGGGCAGGATTGGGCCATGGCCGGCATGGGCATTGCTTCCTCAACCTTCATTTTGGGGGGCCTCGTTGCTTGTATAGGGGCCGCCCTTGGTGTTTCTTTTTCTTTTTCTTTTTTTGTTACCAGGCCAGGCCACACACAAGCACTCGCTCAACGTATCTGCATATGCATAGTCGATTGCCCCTGCGTCGTTTGTCCTGGGCGAGCAGCAGCCCGCGCAGCGTCATCGCTCAGTGCAGGCGTGCCCCGCCACCCACACGCACACACACACACACATACCCATACGCACTCATGTCGCCGTCCCTCGTCGCCCGCACATTACACGGCCACTAATTGAGCATGTTCAAGAAGAAACCCAATGCAAGTGTCGCCCTGCACTCCTTGTACACACACACACACACATACACACACACACACATACACACACACACATATTGACAACGCCCAGATCAAGCCCCTCGCCCCGCTCAAGTCGAGCGACCGGCGCAGGACAGCGGACCAGATCATCGCAGACTTTGCCATAGACACGCCCACTGACGATGCCGCCGCTCTCACCGCCCTGCGACGCTCCATACTGCCCGACAATGCCCAGTCTGCCCGCTTCACCACCACGGCCGGCCCAGACCTCAGCACCGTCACGGGCACTCTCTATGTCGGCGCCCACGATGACGGCGACCAACGCGTCCTCTGGCTCAAGCTGCGCGACCGCCTCTACCCCACCGTCTACACGCTCTGGCACAACCCCGCCATCGTTCCCCTGCTGCACACCCCGCTCTTCGTCGTCGACAAGCTCAAGCAGGGCGCCGACTTGATGACGCCCGGCCTCCAGCGCGGCCCTCCCTTCCCCAAGAATGCTACCAAAGGCGCTATTGTTGCCATTGCCAGCCTCGAGGCTCCATCCGTGCCCATGGCCGTGGGCGAGTGCATCGTCGATGTCAGTGCTCTAGGAAGCACTCAAGGTACAAAGGGCCATGCCGTATCCACGATCCATTGGGCAGGTGACGAGTTGTGGTCCTGGAGTGCAGCAGGCAAGCCGGGCCGCGACCCCCCAGACACCATTGACGGCTGGGACAGCGACACATCCCCCGACGCATCCCTCGCGGACCGCACTGCCGCCATCCATCTTGACGGCGACGATGATCAAGACGGCGGCGTCCCACTCGGGACCACCCCCGCCGACCCTTCTCCGCCCGAAACCCTCGACGCTATCCAGGGCGAAGACGCACCCTCGAACCCTGATTTCATCGACACGCTCGAGGACAAGGAGCTGACGACCAAAGGTACCTTTGCTGCATTCACGCCCCACACCCAACAGCTAACCATGTCCAGAAATCGACGATGCCTTCAAAAACGCCTTTCTGTTCGGAGTGCGCTACCACATGGACCACAACAAACAACACCCGACCTACGGACTTGAATTCCCTCTGTCTCAGTCGCATGTCATGTCGCAACTCGTCCAGCCCTTTCTCCCCACTTACACTCCTGCGCGAACCGCTTCTTTGCAGATCAAAAAGACAAGCTGGAAGAATCTGCGAAAGTTCCTCAAGTACCTCGACAAGCAGCTCATCATCAAGTCCAAGGATCGTGACGGAAACGAGGTTGTTGTTCTCGATATTGATTTCAAAGACCGCCAGTTGGAGTCGTTTGTCCCATACAGATTACCCAAGAAGGACGGCCCGACTGCCACGAGTACAAGCGATAAGGCTGCCCCACCACTATCCGCCGACCCGTCACTCGGCCAGAAACTAAAGCTTGTTTCAGTACTCCGACCCAAGGAGAAATTAGCCCCTATCCTGGCTGCTTCTAAAGCGGACCCCCGAGGTCTTTACACGCCGGCCGAGCTCAAGCAGATCCTATTGGCATATGTCGAGGCTGAGAACCTCATTGATCAAAAGAACAAGCGTCTTGTTCGCATAAATCCCCAGCTAGCAGATGCACTCCTGGGCTCGTCGGCAGCCGACAACGCAGCGCTCTCATCAGGGGCCATGCCTAGAGACGCTCTGGCAGAACGCATGCTTGCGGCCGCCTCTCCCTTCCACGCAATTCTTCGCAACGATGCCAGCATTGCAGACACGAAGCCCAAAGCGGGCGCTCCACCCAAGATTCAAATCATCCTCGAGACACGTAGTGGCAACAAAACAGTCACAAAGGTTCATGGCCTGGAACCTTACTATATCTCCCATCAGCCTCTAGCCGACGAACTGAGAAAAACGTGTGCAGGCAGCACGAGCATCGACAAGCTGCAAGGTTCCAGTCCAAAAGCTCCCATCATGGAGGTTATGGTCCAAGGCCCGCAAAAGGATGCCATCATCAAGGCGTTGGAGAAGCGAGGTGTTAACAAGAATTGGGTCGACGTGGTAGACAAGACCAAGGGCAAGAAAAAGTAATACTTCCAAAAACGAGCATTAGTAAACGAGCTCCGGCATTAATCCTGCCCCACACGTGGCCGAGCGATCGGACTTTTTTGGTGGATTGCGTTATAATTAATCATTGATTTCCCTTGGACGTTGATGCGAGAGCATGGATGGTCGGGACTTTACTAAACTCCGAGCCGAGGCTTGTGATTAGAAACGTGACAATTCGATTAGGGTGGATGTGCTGCACTCCATCCGACCAACGTCCCTGCACTCGAATCGAAATCCGTGTTTTCTTTGCTGTCATCTTTGTTTCTTGGGTTTTCGTCGGTCAAACCTGGCATGGTAACCATGGTGCAAACGACTGGCGTTGTCGTTGCAGGTGCGTCCATGGCAGCCCTCGTGGCGCAACCGGCATGGAGAGACGGCCTGCTGGTTGCGCTGGCTCGCTGGACAGGCTATAATGCGCCTGGTGGTTTGTGGAGGATAGCTGCGATTCTTCTTGCCGCGGCCAACTTGAAGAACCTGCCCTTTGTCTGGCATGTATGACTACTTTTACCCGATACGAGATGCGAGCCAGCAAACTGATCAGGTACCTAGATACGTGTCTTTCGCGCCATGCTTTACCACATTTACGTCCAGCCTACGCCCATTCCTCCTCATGCCCTGTTTCAACCCATGATCTCCTCGACTCGGACCACCCTCGTCGAAACAGATTACAACTTGCACAAGTCCAACAGTACCTACTTCAGCGACATGGACGTTTCACGTACCCACCTCTTCACCGCGTTGATGCGTAACGCCATCCGAAAACAGAGTCGCCGGTCTGGCGCCAAAGTGGCTGGAGCTATGGGAGCCACAGAGGGTACACCAGGCAGGCATATCATCGCGCTAGGCGGGATAAGTTGTCTATTCAAGAGGGAGATTCCGCCTTATCAAAAGTTTGAAATGTGGACCAGACTACTCTGCTGGGATAGGAAGTGGTTCTACCTCGTAACTCATCTCGTCAAGCCCGGCGTAGCCCAGCCAGAGAGCTGGACACTGCAGCCTTGGAAAAAGTCAAAGACCCGTTCTGCAAACGTTGATCCGGAAAAGTTGAAAGGCGCAGTTTACGCGACTGCACTTGCCAAGTACGTCATTAAGCGTGGCAGGATCACAGTCCCGCCAGAGCAGGCCCTCGTTGACTCCGAAATGGTCCCATTGAAACCAGAGGGATGGGAATACCACGGTCCCGTGCCCGAGCAAAACGAGCAAAACGAAACTAGCTTACCCAGGGTCGTCCAGCCAGACGAATGGAACTGGGACATCATCGAGGCGGAGCGACTACGCGGGCTGGAAATTGCAAGCAAATTTGCCGCCATGGACGGCCTGCATGATTTCTTCGATGGCGGTAAAGAAGGCGTACTGGGCGAGTATGCAGATCTGCTCTTTTGAGTCAAACAGTCAAGACATTGTGGTGGAGGAATCACTAGATAGGATAGAAATGAGGTTCAAAGAGTGATTAAGACGGACAGATAATGTGCAGGCGCTCTGGGGAGTTTGATACCCTAAGTACACTTAGACATGCACATACTCTTTGTGTATACATAGAAAATAAATGTATTTTTTTTTCTTCCCTCAGCATTATCGTCCAATTACTACTATTATTCCTATTCGTAAACAAGAAAAAGCTGTTCTAAACCTAGGGGGGGGGGTTTTTTGAAAGGAAGGGATGTTGCAGTCATATCCCATCGTCAAATACCTCAAGCAGATTGCAACAAAAGCGGGTTATACTATTTGAGATGTCAGTTAAATTTTTTTAAAAAAAAGGTATATACACCTGTTTACTTTCCAAAATCGATTTATAAACGCAATCATGAAGATTATTCATATAAACATTATCTAATCACGTGCATGAAACAAACATTCCTGTTCCGCGCGCGCGCGCACAAACCAACGAAAATCTCCATCTCTCTATCAAACACCGACACAGAAATAAGTGTTTGCCCACATTGTCCTGCAGTCGCTTCCAACACCCGGGTTCCACTTTACAAAGTCAGCCAGGCTGATTTTGTTGTAGCTGGTAAGCTGACTGCAGACGACGCCCTCGGCGGCATAGTGAAACTTTTTGCAATTCAAAGTCATGCCAGGTTGTGTGGGCTGCGGTGTCTGAATGCCGTTGGCCGGGCTCGTGGTAGTAGTAGGTGTCGGCGACGATGCACCTCCTCCGATGACGCCAACGCACACATTGACATTGGCCCACATGCCGGAGCAATCGTCGTTGACGGTGGGGTTCCATTTGACGAAATCTTCGCGGGTGATTTTCTGGTAGCTGATCACTTGGCTGCATACTACACCCTGGTTGATGAAGTGGAACTTGTTGCAGTTTGCGACCTAGTAGTGGGTCAAATCAGTACATGTCTTGCATGAGGTTTTGTACATGGAACTCTTACCATGCCTGGTTGCGTCGGCTGAGGCGTTTGAATTCCATTTCCTGCGGTGGTGATGGTGCTGGGCTTAGGGGTAGTCGTTGTGGCGCCAATGACGCGGACGCATACGTTGACTAGTTTCTGCAGGCCTGTGCAATCGGCGTTGACCGAGGGATTCCATCGGTAGAGATCCTCCATTGAAATCTTCTGGTAGCTGAGGACCTGGCTACAGACCGTGTTGGGGCCAATGTAATGGAAGACGGCACAATTGGAAACCATGCCTGGTTGGGTGGGTAGAGGGGTCTCTACGCCGTTGTTACCCTTGGTGGCGGTGGGAGTAGGCGTAGGTGTAGTAGTACTAGGCGTTGGCGTGGAGCCGCCGATGACACCGACGCAGACATTTACCAACTTCTGCAGTCCGGTACAATCCGCGTTGACCGATGGATTCCACCTGAAGAGGTCTGCAACCGAGATCTTCTGGTAGCTAAGCACTTGGCTACAAACAGTGTTCTGGTCGATGTAGTGGAATTTGTTGCAGTTTGAAACCTGACAGATTCGTAGGTACAAAATTAGTGCATGTCTTACATGAATCTCGTACATGTATATCTTACCATGCCAGGCTGGGTGGGCTGAGGAGTTTCCACTCCATTTCCGGCGCTGGTGGTCGTGGTCGTTGATGGTGGCGTTGACCTGCTTGCAGAGCTTGTGACCACAGGCACCGACGAGGTTGTGAATGTCGAGGGCGTGGGCACAGCTGACGACCGTACAGATGAAGTAGAGCTCGAAGCCGGAGCCGGAGCCGGATCAGAGGCTACCGGCTCATCGGCGGTCTCAATGCAGTACGACTTTCCGACAACCAGGTTGCCACAGTCCGCGTTTACAGAAGGGTTCTATATGTCTTGTCAGCGCGGTCGTAAGTACAGAGAAGCTGCGGAGTTCCTACCCATCGACGAAACTCATCAAGGCTGATCAAGTTGGCCTCAAGCATATCCGCACAGGACCCGCCAGACTCATAGTCGAGCCACCAAATGCAGTACTTGGTGGTGTCATCCGCATAAGGCAACGCTGGAGTCGGTCCATCACGAGGCAAGATGCGGGCTGCTGACACGGCTCCCTGGAAGAAGCCGCCGATCAAGAGTAGACAGGCAGTTGAAGACAACATGGCTGCGAGTGCAGGAGTGGGCAGAGGAAAACGAATGAATGCCTGGAGATTGTTCTTCAGCATACACTCATCTTCTTATATGCAACCGAAGCATGTCTTGCTAAAGGCATAAGCTGGATGAATGTGTGCCGCCGAGGTTGAGTCCAAGTTTGGCAGCCTTGAACTAGTGTGTATAATCACTACACGGAAGTGAACTGATCTCTTGCCTTACACACTATACGGATCGTTCGACCGGATCTGGATTTGTCTGTCAGCAGGGTCATGGAGGACCTATGCAGGTATCATTCTCAGGCCACTACTCTTTGCGCCTCGCTTGAACTCTCGCCAACCGAGTAACTATTGCTTGTGATAGACATATTGAAGCACATCTCGAGTCAGCATCGTACATGCGAGTTTGATGGTGCCGTGCCGTGAAGATGTTTATACAGGGATCCTTTGCGGTTGTTACAGGCGACGGCGTTGCGGCTCCATTGGGAACACTTAATCTGTTGGCATCATAGTAACATCGTGTCGCACGTATAATTTTATTTCCTAGCCCCCTAGCATACCAGTCATAATCTTGGTCTAGGCTGAGTCTATGCATAATAAAATGAACCACTGTTGGAGGTGAAGTTTCTGTACTGCAGGATTGAGGCACAGTTCGATAGTGTGGTGAAAGACCCTGGGAAAGCTTTGACCCCGGGGCCTTGCATTTTGCCGGTAGTAAGTAGAGCTAGCAGTCGAGACTACTTACTGCCTATCGCCATCTAGGACGGAAATGAACACGAATTACAGGGTGATCTAAACGCAAGCATCTCTTTGCAAACTAAAATCCTGCATGGACTCCGCGTGCTTTCGCGCGACAACCCTGTCTGTTTCGCTCGTAGCCGGCACTAGGCAGCACCCGTGTGAAGGGCCGTGCTGTGAACCTCGGGGTGTAAGTATATACACACTAACATTAAATGAGCCGCACGATAGCAGACATCCAGATCAAGCTTAGTGTATTTGCCCCTCATTTTAGGCTGCAAGATGGTTCCCTCGACTGCACGGACTTCAGTCTTTTCGACATTCATCGTCCAAGCTTTTTATACTGATGCCAAGCAAGTCCGCTTTCTTAACGCCAAGGAATACAAGGTCATCTGGCGGGACTTGTCCAATAATAAGGGAGAATCTAGGCAGCGCAGTTAGGAGTGTAGAGGGCGAGGAACGTAAAAGTTTGCAATGCGAGTGTTTTGCTTAGTATTGTACCGTGGGGAAAAGATCGTAATTGCAGTTTCCGCTTTTACGAAGAAGGCCATGAGGGCTATCTGTAGGGAGACGGAGTCTGATTTCATTGATGCATGCTCTTTGGTACATGTTATAGCAAGGATATAAGCACTCAGTCATTCTAAATCTTTACAAGCAATCGTCGAACATCATGTTATAAGTATATCTACACCAATTGAGAACACCCACCAATACAGCGTGAGCCTAAAAGCCCATTCCAAAGAGAGCCCTGTTCTTTATGGCCCCATTGCTCGCCGTAGCGGCCTGGACACTCGCGCTCTTAGCGGTAGTGGTGGCTGGTGTAGCGTTCTCCAATGCCTCAAAAACGTTGACAACGCCCTTGCCTCCACACATGTCCGCCTTGTTGCCAGTACAAGGAATGTTGCAGTCAGTCTGATTCTTTGTCCACTCGCCGTTTACGTAGTTGCCGCACAAACACTGATTGCCTTCCTGCACACCTACGAAGTTAAAGGCGCGGCGGTAGCAGCTTTGCTTGCACTTAGGAATAGTCAGGGATGCATCCCCGTTTGCATTCGTATTCAGCTGGAGGAGTGGGTGGGTCGGATTCTGAGCGTAGCATCCCAAGGCTTTCCAGGCGGTAGGGGAAGGCGCGAGAGAAGAAGAAGTTGTGCTCGTAGTGGTGGTGGAGGTCACCTCGGAGGAAGTTGTCGTTGGTTTCAAGGCGTCCAGTTTTCTTTTAGTGATGAGGCAATAGGATTGCCGACGCCAGACCTTGCAATCAGGGCCGACTGAAGGGTTCCATTCATAGAACTCTGCTGGAGTGACTAAGTAGTAAGGTACAGGATCAGTACTAGTGAGTTATTAGCTATCTGAAGGGAGCTTACTGTTGTAGATCTCGAGCACGTATTCGCAAGTCTTGCCTTCGCCGTTATTGTACCATTCCACACAGTCCTTGACCGTATCGGGGTCCCATTGAAGGAGTGGACTGCGTGTGGAGACGGCTCGCTGAGCAAGCGCTGTAAACAGCAATGCCAAAGAAGTCCTCATGATGCAAGCTTGCTAAAGGATAAAGTTCAAGGAAGATGTCTTTGGGGTTAAGAAATATGTCAGAGAGAAGTCTACGGCACTCTCTGTGAAGTTAGAAAGAAGGGGATAACCCCGGGTTCTTGCCCATAAAACAATTTGTTTACTCGTCCCGAGTCCCTTGGGCTACTGATGCTAAGTTCTAGACCACGGGACAGCCGAGCGTTGGAAGGTGACATGGAACGTCCTTCGGCTTGGCCATCTACCTATGTACAGTAAGACTCATAGCTACAGGGTTTCTGACAGATGCAAGTTCTTTGTTCGGATTTATCGACCAATTTGGAAGGTGTCGCTAAGTATCTCGAGGTGGCTTTTCTGCTTTGCTCATCTCGGTTGAAGGAAGCGCGCGCTACTGTAGAGACGCCCTTGTGCACGTGCAAAAGTCGCCCCATGTTGTAGCCACCCCGGCCTCGGCCCGTTTGCGTTCACGCGAGAAGTGTGGGTTAACAGTATCCTGGCCCCTGCTCACCCGCACTTGCATTTGTACTTGTATCCGTCTTGGTACAGAAACAGGTGATTTAAAATTGAGCCTAAACGTTCGAAAATTCTGTCAGCCAAACTGTCGCCACACCGTATCTGATTTGTATTTTTCCGTAGTGTAAGGCTAAACGCGGAGCGCTTAGCATCAAACACATCCCTCGGTGTGACGGCCTTCTTTACCTGTTTCTTACAGCATATCGGCCCCTTTGCTGCCTACTCCCCTGCCTACTAGCTGTAGTGCTAGCATACTTGGTCGCCATTCTACATACACCATGACCACTTTTCATCCGTTTCCGCGGCTTCCTTTGGAGCTCCGAGAGCAAATCTGGAAGGACACTGTCGAACCACGCACTGTCGATGTCCGTCGTTTTCAAGCGTGGCCTCAACACTATGGCCGGCTGGTATCGTCTACGCCTATACCAGCCATACTACAGTCCTGCCGGGAAGCCCGAAACCTTGGACTTTACAAGAAAGTCTTCTTTGAGGTTGCTGCAGTAACAAGACCCAATAACAACATTCCGCCCGAGATCGGCATCGAGAGATTCTTCACGCCTGACGAGCAGGGGGAAGAAGCAGAATCTTCCAAAACTGAACAGCGTTATGTTTGGATGGATCTCGACATTGATATAATGGATATCGGGACTTCTGATTTCCGCTGGTACAAATCGATCGCATCAGCAATTAAGCGTCTCAAGTTCAGCCGAGAGAACGGGAATGAGGCCTTCTACCATACCGAATCAAATGAACTCAGCATGTTTGTGAATGTGGAGGAGATTCATATAGTCTGCGCAGACGGCTTCTGGATGTGGGGTGACGCTACACATGAGCATCCCTGGCCCTGCACTGAAGACAAGCTGCTGTTCATTGACGCATTGGATGGTCGAGTTGCGCGTGGCTTGGAATTGGAAACCATATGTAGACAGATCCTGATGGCCATGCGGATAGAAGCCACCGGCGAAGCATTTGACACTGACGACGAGTTTTCAAGCTGAATCAATGCTACCAATGAAAAACTGTTGATTACTCCAAAACTATCTGATGATACCGTGACCCAAACCTGATTCCTAAAGATCTTCGTCAAGATCCAACGATGGCTCCAACTATCGACCGCAGGCAAGCTGTTGACTTTGGATCTGCTTGAAAGAGTCGATTACCTGCTTGTGCTCTCTAGCGTCTTTGTTACTATTGGCGCTGCTCTCATAGAAGTCGTACAAGAAAGTTGCGATTTTATTGCCTGCATCCATGTCACCTGCCTCGCGAGCCATTTTTTCGGTCGCCGTCCAATTAACGGTTTCCCATTCTTTTTTAGGGTCAACCTAAATACAATCTAGTAAGCAAAAAGAGCCGAGATATTTCCATGACAAAGCACTGTGAGTCTATCCAGGATCACAGTTACGTACCGGATTATCGCCTAGAGATTAGTATGGGTTGTTAGCTGTTGTCTCTCATAGAAATTGGTGTCCTACGCACCCAAGGGTTCGAGGATGATTTTCATCCCTGGCAGATCCTGCCGGGATCTATCGATGAGGAAACGACCATGGTCACCTTTACGCGCCTTGATGATCAGGTCTCTTGTGGCATCTAGTCATTCGTGGCATATCAGTATGTAGTGTCGGTGCACAATGGTGCGGATGTGACGCACCAAAATTCTTGAACAACTTCTTCGTAGCATCATCCATGCCAGATGATCTAGCTCTGTACGTATCGTCTACACTAAACATTGACATGTAAAGTTAGTGATTGCCTTACACCTTATTGAAAAGGAATTGCTTACACTTGACCAACTTTCATGATGCACGCATTCCACTCGAAAGTGTCCTTAACGGCTAACCACGCACCAAAGTTTTTGACCTTGGCGGCACCCGCAGCCTGACCAGGCGCTGGCGTGAGGTATTGGTTGTATGTCTTCAAAGCTGTCGCTTCTGCATCAAGCTCGCCTCCTGACATTACGGACCATCCTGTACGCAATCCCGTCTTACCTAGAGCGAATACGAATTGATCATAGGACAAAGTCGAACCTCTCTTGCTTCCTTCCTAGTTTTTGGTGTACCGAATAAGTCAGTCTGATCGGGTTGTATACTCATGCAGATGCGACGTACCATCCTAACCCAATTGGCACATGTCTTTGTGTTCTTACTGACATTTTTGTCTCTGCACCGCCAACCGATTGTTTGATCATCGTAGTCGTTGAGACTATCGATCAAGTAGGCTTGATACAACCACACGCGTTCGAGGCAGCCTTGATATCCGCCAGCCCATGCGGCTACGAAGAGGGAGAAAAGAGTGCAAAGAAGAGAGTTCCTCATTTTGTGGTGCTGTAGAGCAGTAACGACTGGAGTAAAGATAATACCGAACGAATGACTGAAGATGGATGTCCCGGTGATGGAGGAGGACACTTAGGTATACACGCAGGTGGACAGCCTCGCTTGTCTAGAATCTAGATACATGAAGTTTACCAGGATTCAAACAGTGCCATGCATCCTTTTCCAAGTCTTGCTAATCGAAAGCCTTGAACAAGCCCAATTTAGATAGCCCGATGACTTGCTCATCCTAACCACCATCCGCCATATCTGCCGAAGCGTTGACCGGATCTAGACCCGACCGTCGAAGCCCCGGAGCGTATGGGATGTGTCAAGAATGGTTAGCATGCTTGAACATAAGCAGAAGGATTAAAGTCATGTATTGAGGTTGTATCTGGGCTGCTTGATTAGCTGAATCTCCAACTAGGATGCACGCCACTGCCCACTCACCTTGTAGCTACCATATGCACGGAGCGGAACAGTGCTGCAGAAGGATTCTTGAAGAAGAGCCGATATAATACCGGGGTATCTTGCACAAATTTAATAATGTTTTCGTGCTTGGTCGTCCGTCGCGTCTTGGCCGGTCTTGCAGGACTACGCCGCACACTAGCTGAGCACAGGGCCGAGGACGATGCCGCAGGGTCCAACTGCCCCTGCATCTACGGCTACGGTAGCGTACCTTGGCAGCTATCGCCGGCACCCCTGCCCGAAACGGTCTAAGGTTCCTACACTCTACTCACAATCAATCGCAACCACACATGTTAACATCCCAGGGTATGAGTTCCGAGGCAGACTGTGGTTTACATCCCGTGCCTGGCTATTCAAAGGATCTCGCGGCTCAAATTAGATGCATGGCTCTAGGCCTTCAAAAGAATTCTTCCGTGCGCAACTATTGTCCCTGGAGAGCTAAATCCACATGGGTAGTATGCACTGTGTCGAGCTCTTCAGCGTACGATGCACGTGAGCATCAAGGTCCAGAGAAACTTATCTGGATTCAAAATCCGCGCTTTTCTGCATTCCTTGCAGTTGCGCTCTTCAGTGCAGGAGCACCTTTCACTCGTTCTCAACACTCTTTTTGCTTTCCTTTGCCACCATGAGGGCTTTCTTCCACTCTTTCGTTCTGGTCGCCCGGCTGAGTGTAGGTGTATTGGCCATCCCATCTGATGATCGTGTCGCCATTCGAGCTCAAGATGCTGGTGACGACCTCGATGAATGGCTGGCAGCAGCACAACGAGTATCAGCAGAGGCTCTTAAGGCTTGCCCTTCCTCCTGTAGCACGGCGAGCAACAAAAACTGTAGGTTCACTTCAAAACTCTGGTGACGTCGTGCTCACTTCACACAGTGACCTCGAGAGCCGAATGGTTCTTGTTTCCCGATGCCACGAAGCTAGCACTGTGCAACGAGACCATGCTACTCGATATGGTCGTCAAATCAGCCATCAATGACGATGCCGCACAGACAGTTGTTAGGGCTTGCTCAGCCGACTACGACTCCGGCCTCAAAGCTGCATTTGTAGCCGAGGAAGGGAAGGCGTCTCTTTGCACGACTGCCAACCGTGTTTTGGAACAGAACTCCATTTACCTACACCAACCCCAAGTAGGAGCTGACGAGTTCTCTGTGAACCATCTCCTTTCGGCTGGCCGCCAAATCGCCAATCACATCAAATTACAGGAGCCTTCCTGTACCAACAATGCAATGGAGTTTGCATACTCTCAGTCGTCAAGCATTGGTCTCTTTGCTGGAGCTGAAGTCCATCAGCACGGCATCACTAAGATCGTTCTTGAGCACCTTCTTCAATACGCACAAGATAAAGCCATATCAAAGACTACCGTAGTACAGGTAGGTGCTGATGCACTGAGTCGCCGCCGTACTGTTACTGACATGGGCTGATTAGCTATGTGGATCCGATGGCCGTGGCGCAGATTATAGTTTGGGAATCGTTGCAACAAGTGCAAAGAATCTTGCCTTTGTTCAGGAAGTTGTTAGGACCTGGGCCAGCGGAGCTTGCGTACCAGCCACCGCGGGCGAGGAGTGGATGAATGTCAACCTCCGAGTCCCCGGTCCTGTCACTGGCACCTCAAACAGTACTAATACCACAACTGCAGCGAACAATACTATAGTTGCACGCATGGAATCTAGATCACGTCTTAGCATCAGGGCTGATTGCAGGACAACCACCGTTCAGTCTGGCGATGGCTGTTTCGCAGTCGCAGGTCGGTGCGGGATAAGCCAGGCCGATCTCCAAAAGTTCAACCGCCAGAATCTCTGCAACACACTTATAAAGGATGAAAAGGTCTGCTGTAGCACGGGAACTCTGCCAAGCACTTTGCCTGCCGGCAATTCAGATGGCACCTGCAAAACGATAGACGTGGTTAGTGGCGATAGCTGCGGCTCCCTTGCTTCAAAGTGCGGCATCAGCTCAGCAGACTTCATGAAGGCGAACACCAAAACTGATCTCTGCTCAAAATTAATTGAAGGTCAAAAGGTCTGCTGCTCTAATGGTAAATACCCAGATATAAAACCAAGGAAGGATGCAAATGGCAATTGCGCCGTGTACACGACGAAGAAGGACGACTATTGCTCCAAGATCGCCGTCTCCCGTGATATCACGGTGGCTGAGCTTGAGAGTTTCAACAAGAAGACATGGGGCTGAAACGGGTGCGACCGTCTCTTCCCAGACTTCAAAATGTGTATCAGCGAGGGCAGCCCTCCCATGCCTGCCAACGTTCCGGTATTTATTCATCCCTCCATTCTACTATTACATCGAGATGAGAGCACCATGACTGACAACCTCGCTTTTCTAGAACGCCGTGTGTGGACCAACGGTAAGAACCCATTCTCGTTTGCTGAATTTAGAGCACAAAGACTAACGAAACAAGATGAATGGCACAACCCAACCTCCTGCTGGAACAGACCTTGCTACCCTCAACCCCTGCCTACTCAACGTTTGCTGTAACATTTGGGGCCAGTGCGGTATGACTGACGACTTTTGCGTCATCTCCAAGTCCGAGACGGGTGCTCCCGGAACTTCTGCCCCTGGCAAGAACGGCTGTAAGTGCCCTCCATCTATGGCGGAGCATCTGTGCCTCCGACGTTTGCAATATCTTTGCGTGGATATCCTTGGCAGAGATTCCCCTACTCGCCGCTATATCACCTTTCAATAACTAATTGGGACGTAGGCATCAGCAACTGCGGCAGAGACATCATCAAGGGTTCAGCCCCGGCAAGCAAAATAAAGCTGGCATATTATGAGAGCTGGAATTTCAACCGCCGTGAGCCTTCTTATGTGAACGTCATATTCAGCACACACTAACTGAAGTGATCCTCCAGCTTGCTTGACAATGCACGTCGACAAAATCGATACGTCCACCTATACCCATATACATTTCGCGTTTGCGAATGTCACCCGAGGTGACTACCGGGTTGAGATCACTGATCCCAATGTTTTGGAACAATTCGAAATCTTCAAGGGAATGACAGGCGTGAAGAAGATCGTCTCACTCGGTGGCTGGGCCTTCAGTACTGAGCCGGGAACTTTCCAAATTCTCCGCGAAGCCGCAAAGCCTGTGAGTGAACACTATGTGCGAAATTCTTTTGAAGCACACTGACATTGTACCTCGACCGCTAGGCCAACCGCGAAAAGTTCAAGAACAACCTTATTTCTTTCATGAACGAACATAATCTTGATGGTATTGACCTTGATTGGGAATATCCAGGCGTCAGTACTACCTGTGCTTAATAACTGCTTGGTTAATGGGGCTAACATATGATATTCAGGCTCCCGATATCCCAGATATCCCTTCAGACGATCCCGTGAACGGCCTGAACTACTACAGGCTTCTCTCTAGCCTGAAGTCTTCTGTTGGCTCTTCCAAGTCGGTTTCCTTCGCAGCACCAGCATCATACTGGTATCTAAAATCATTTCCTATCAAGAATATGGCCAAGGACCTAGACTACATCGTCTACATGACCTACGATCTTCATGGCCAATGGGACTATGGTAATAAGTGGACATCGCCTGGTTGCGACACAGGAAACTGTTTGAGATCTCACGTAAACGAGACCGAAACTAAGGATGCTCTCTCGATGATTACTAAGGCAGGCGCAGCGTCGAACAAAGTAGTAGTCGGCGTTGCTAGCTATGGCCGATCGTTCAAGATGGCTCAGTCCGGGTGCGACTCTGAACAGTGTAGATTTACTGGATCACCACGACTATCGAACGCTGCCAAAGGACGCTGCACGGAAACCGCAGGCTATATCTCTAACGCAGAGATTAACGAGATTGTCCGGTCTGGCAACGTCAAGAAGAAGTGGACGAGTGAAGGGTCGAACATTATGGTCTATAACGACACTGAGTGGGTGGCATGGATGGATGATGACATGAAAGAGGAGCGTGCAAAATTTTACGACTCCTACAATTTTGCTGGCACAACTGATTGGGCTGTGGACCTGCAGGCTTTCAACGAGTATGTCATTTGATTCTCAAGCTGAGTGAGCCACTTCAGGCTAACATCACACAGTGGAAGCGGTGACGCCGACGACGACGACGAGAGCTACATTGATCGGAATTACTGGTCTGGATGCACGGCTAAGTACACTACCTTGGACCAGATTGACGACGCTAAGGACATCTTACCCGCCCATTGTCTTGAGCAGTATATGTTCGCTGTAGAGATCTCCAATTATGAAGACGCTCTAAATAAGTACAAAAAATTGATGGACAACGGCTATGACAAGAAGTTTGCGGTCTACGAAAAATACTCTCGGGTGAGACGTCCTCTTTGAAATATTTGTGGCTTTGACTAATCCAGCTTTTGCACTTGCTAGGACCAAGTACCGGAGCAAATCAACAACTTCATGGCCACTGACAAAGTCGACAAGTATTTCAACTGCAAAGAAACCCGCTACGCTGATTGCTGCTCGGACTGCACATACCCTACCTGCAGATTAACCTGCGTTGATGGCGATAAGAATTGTAAGAGCGGTCGTATGACTTTGGACATCGCCTGCCCGAAGATGGAGTTCGAGGACAAAGGTTTAGATGTTGGTGAAACTATCCCTAACGCCACATTTAGCTTCAAAGACGAGGAAGGCTTCTGGAATGATCTCGGAGAGACTTGGGGTATTGAGAAGTCGTGGGTCTCGTTTGGAAGAAGGCGCATGCGAATCAGCAATGGCTGTCAATATGCCGGGGCGGACGTTAACGGCTGCATAGACGACTCGCCTGACTGGTGGTATGACTACCCCCGACCGAGCGATAATATCGAGATCTACAATCCAAAGAAGGTGATTGGCGATTCCTATGACACAGCGAAGGAGACGCTGGATCGATTCAAAATAATGAGGATTGCAGGACTTTATGATGGTAAGACATCCTCCACATAAAGCTTGTGACAAACACACTGACTTTTCACGCGCACATTCAGAACAAATGCAAATGGCCGACTTAGTTGATGCCGCGTCTATCCCTGTATACTCGGCCGTCGAAGCTATCGAGGCAATGGAGAAGATTGTGGAGAAGGCAAACGAACTCAAGAAGAAAGAACGAGAGGAGATGATCCTTAACTTCATCATGGGTATTTTGTTCTTTATCCCCGTGGCTGGCAATGCCGCTGGTTCTGTGGGCTTGACAGCGGTCCGAAGTATGCTTCGTCTCGTTGGCACGGTCGGTGAGGCGGGTTTGGTGGTTTATGATCTAGTGGAGAACCCCGAAAACGCGTTCCTAACCATCTTTAGCTACGTGGCAGGTGCTGGTGTTGGTCGGAGTGGTTTCAAGAACGCTGCCAACGCTAGGCGTGGCATGAGCTCCAAGGAGTATCAGAGCCTGGGTAATGTGAAGGTGAAGCTGAATATGTTGACAAGCATTCGAGGGAGCACGTGCAAGATTTGAGGTGCTGTGAGGAAGATTAGGAAAAGATGGACTTGACTATAATCAACTGACTGACGTGCTTAACAGTCGGCCATTCCAAGATTCCTTTGTAAACATCTCACTTATATATGTGTGTTGAAACTGTATAATATAATTGGTTCGGAAACATACTGTGTATGCAGCATAGGGATTTCAACATCCCGCCAGAAAAAGCCTCCAGTGAGGCATGTTACCTTCAAGATCGATATCACACATGGAGTGCTTGAAGAACGGGTAATCAGGAACGCACGCTAATGAAACATAACCTTCTTAATTGTCGAAAAGAATCAAGAACAGCATCTATCTGCTACATCTCCATGTCTAGTAGCCTTTCGGAGATTATTGCCAGCGGTAATGGTTACAGCAATCCGTGCTGCGCAAGATTAAGGTTAGCATCAGACGACGGAGGCGGTCTTGGAGGAGCGGCGCAGATTCTGAGAAGCCAGCTGATAGCGGCAGAAAGCCGGTGGGTGCTAGCGAAGCAGTCGAAGATAGAGATTGGGTGCATAGTACGGGACGCGTGGCAAGTAGAGAGCAAGGGAAATGCCGCCCATACAAACGTTCTCAGGGTTTTTATCCTTCGACCTCGCCGCTTTCCAACAGCCTTCGGCGTACTCTGCATCGGTTAAATCGCGTTTTGCTTTCAAAACGCCATTGGCTATACAATCCTGGTTGATAAGCATGTTATCGAAATCAGTGTCACTAGGATCGCTCGACGCCATTTGGAACGTCGGGTGGGGATAATATCGGATATTTTGGGCATGGCCCTATGGATGGAAGCTCTTGGATGGCAAAAGCACGATGAGAAATGGACATGGCAAGCGAAATTCCCTGCCCGAGCATTCGACTAGCCTTTTCCATGGTAGCTTGAAGCTGCAATCACAGTATAAGGTAGGAACTGATTTTCTCATAAATCATGCATTGCAATTATTACTGCAAATCTCAGATGCTCATTCACTCAGTTGCTTACAAGATGCTTAGTCAAAATCCCATCCCAATCACACTTAGCCCGTAGTAAAACCGCTCCTAGTTACAAGTCGAGTCGTATACACGCACGCTGCAGATAGCGGCGCCTTATATTCCCTCTATGTATGTCTCGATAAGATAACTTACTCATCATTGAAATTGCTAGTTATCAAAGAACTCTTAGCTTAGACCTGTGCGTGCAATAAGACAGTACTTTTATGCCTACACGATCCAACTACATCACTGCGCAATCTACCTGCATCAGGGCCCAAGCCTGACATAAGCGGCTTTACTTTCCCACTGTGATGTCCCGTTGTCACATATCCTGCGTGGCATCACTGATGCTCTGGCCTTGGCATGATGTCAATCGCATGATCGTCGCTCTGCGGTGATCATTATCTTCTGACGTGGTGGGCGGATGCAGAAATACTTGTGTAGAATCTAACCAACGAGCCTAATTTCTTGTTCTGGCGATAATCACTGCTGCTGCTGGTGAGCTATCGCGGCTGAAGCCGCCCAGCGAGCCGGTGCCGAAGCGCCGATCGTGGAACGCCGTACGCGGCAGGGGCGGATTTTTGTGGAAAAATAAACACTAGCACGATAATCACAGATCACTGATTGTATTGTAACCTCGCCATTGGGCCATAGAAGACGCATTCTGGGGGTGGTCAGCTTTGAAGTTAAATTAGTGGGGTACTTAGTTGGGGTGGCCAACTCTATCCCACCGACCTTATTCTCAAGACGACTAGCTTTAGACCAATTATAATCTTTGTCTGGAATTTCAAAGAATTGCTACTCGGATCGCAGGCCCAAAAATTGACTCCGTTAAGAATGGACGAGCGATTTCATTCTTCAAGAACCTCTCTCCCACTTACCGCTTATTAGTAGACTACATTGCGCCAAACAACATGGTGTAGAGAGCGGGTACCAAGGAGTATGTGCCATCCCCAACTTGCGCAGCGTGGTGCGGGACCCCAACTGGGTGACAACCAAGCCAACTTCTTGGTCATTCCCTTCCTGGCGCCGACGCTAGACGGGCCGGACGATCGGTGGGTCTTAGCAGAGTACATAACCAGCATACGTGTACGGTATGTCAGCTTAAAGAGGTACCAATAAGCTATCAGAAGAGCGCCAGTAAAGCCTCACTTGAATATGACAGCTTTCTGACGACACAATAACATCATCGACAGCTACTACCAAACCCTCGTCTAGGATAGCAGTGAGAGGTCTAGGATAACTAATTAAAATCTTTAATACCATAAGCGGAATCCTTCTTGAAAGTGAGACTACCACACGTTCGAATATCTAATTTGTAGAATTCTCCTCTCCCTAACAAATCGACGGGTTGTGTCTCTAGACATATTCATGAGGAATGCAGGGTTTTGGTAAGCATAGGCAGCTATGACTTGGTTGACGTAAAAACGATCTGCATGTGACGATGCCTGACTCAGCTCCACCCAAGCCACCAGATGCCCAAAAAGGTACAGTATACTGCATTGGCAGTATCTGGAGCTGAAGGGTATATACGAATGGCACTGCGATTCCCTTGCCATGCCCTATAATACATGGGACTAGCTATCAGCATCAAATTAGTAACACGTTTACGTGGCCCTTCCTTACGCACACCGGCGCAACTGTATCTTCTATTCGGCGATGACTATTGAGATCAACTCAGCTACCAGAGGCATGGCACGACCATCTGAAGACAGCGATCGCCAGCTAATACCAATTGGTTTCTTTTCGTCGTAGTAAGCAACTTGCACCACCATATAAGTAGTGTCGAATAGGTACAGAGTTAATCAATCTTGATCACATTATTTCTATCATCCCCCTGGTCTTTTACATTCATAAGCACCCACGACAGCGATATGGATCTAGCATACGCAACCCTCATGAGCAAGTGCACTGAAGGCACTTTCTTGTACACACCACCCAAAGACAAAATCTTCCATCCAGGCTCTTGCGGCTTCTTCAACAAAGGCGGACAGTGGGAATCGATTACTGATCTCACTGATCTCAGTGAATCCGACCTCAATGGGTACGTCCGTCCTACCAAGCAGCTCAATCTGATGGAGCCGACCGTGTGCACATGGAAGAAAAAGGTTGTAGAAAAAAACGAGGGCCATGGCTTTGGCGTCAAAGCAGAGGTTTCCGGACTCGCTGCTCAAGCACCTGTGGACGTAGGAGCCAATACCGCAGTAGGAAGCACTGCAAAGGCCGGTGCAGGCGTCATCGTGTCACCAAACGTGGTGCACAAAACATTTGATACCAAAGCCCCCAAGATAATTCACGACTGGATGAAGGACAACATGGAGAGCTTATCTGCTCAGCATAAACAACAGATTGCGGAATTTGGCGTCTGGATTATCACGGCCACATGGGTTGCAGAGAAGTGTGATATTGCCATGTGGAACAAGACCGGCAACAAAATCGATCTTGGATTCGACGTCGGAGCGACAAATATTGGCAAAATCGGGCTCAATGGTTCGCGAGAAATTCAGTTCGATATTGACGAACACATAGTATATGATGTGGGTACATTTCGTTCCACTACACAGTGATATTCGTACTGAGGAGAAAAAAAAACTAGCAGGAGCCGGGTGGATACGCAATCTCTTTTCGCGGCGTACAATTTAGACCAAGCTCGAAGTTTTGGAGCAATGTAAGTGGTTCCTTTTTTCTTTCCTTTTGACAGTATTCTTACCGCAACGCACATGGGGCGTTTTTATCCTAAAAGTTTGGAGAGAGAGAGAGAGGGAGAGACTGATTGAAGAAATTTAGAAATTGAAGGAAAAAGGCCCCAAGGATGGCTTCCTGCGAACTGCCCCAATCCAATTTCTTGATCGCGATGGAAATCTTATTGATGAGGATGGTAATCTTATCGACAAAGACGGAAATCGCATTGACAAAGAGGGAAATCTCATTGAAGAGCCGGAGATATATATGGAGTTGGTTGGGTTTGATGAGGCGGATATACAAACCGAGTAGAGAAGTTTGCTAATATGTGTTGTTGTTGTTTTTTCACGCAAACATATATATTGCCATTGTTTTCCAATGTTACTTTCATCTTATGCCGGCTTATTTTAACGTACCGTGTCCGTGCGCGAATGACTCAAGCTGTGCAGTGTCCCACTTGGCAATATGTGAGCCTTAGTTAGTAACGTAGTGGCGAATCCAATCAAGCCTGCACTTTATAAGACGCACCAGTAACTGGTTTCTAAGTGCTGATATAAGACTTGAGATTCCGAAAGCTAACTAGGTCGTATTTCTGTATGCACAAATATTACTCTAAGGACTGATCGTCATACGCAGCTAAAAACTGCAAAGATATGCATAGTAGGAACCGGGGGGTTTTTTTGTTAAAAAATAAAAATAAAAATAATGCATTGCAACTATTGCTATCGGTCTCAGATGCTCATTCACTCAGTTACAAAATGCCCCGGAGAATCCCAGACCAACCGACCTAGTTCATACCACTCTAGTTGCAAGTAAGATCGGCAGTGTTTCCATCGTAGCTGCAGAACCTGCTGTCGTACTGGAAGGCAAGCTGTGTCACAAAGTTAGTAATCATTTTTTTCCAATGACGTTTGTGGTAGACGGAGGGGAACTAACGTTAATGTAACCACCATCAGACTGGGTGTAAAACTGGTTGTGGCGACCAATGTACATGCAGTCGTAGTCGGTGTGGAAAGCACCGAGGCTGAGCTTCATGCTGACAACGTCGGAGATGGCGCGGCGGTCCTTGACGTCCCAGCTCTTGTTGTAGCAGACGGTGGCGACCCAGCGGTTGCGGTCCGGGTTGTTCTGGTACATGAGGGCGGTGGTCTGCTTAGTGAAGGTCTCGCGGGCGGGGTTCCAGTCCTTGAGCGGGAAGAGCTTGTTGAGGATGGCGTTGAGGATACGGCCGACGGCTTGGCCGGCGCTGCCAGAGTGGTCGCCAATGACCTGCGCGTTGGCAGAGGGGGTCTGGCGCTTCTCGAGGTCGGTCAAGGCGGAGAGGTCGAGGACCTCGGAGGTTATGCCGTCCTATTGTATGGGTTAGGAAAAAGGAATCTTGGGAAAGGGATGTGGGTAGGGTGTGTTCGTACGCTGGTCAGCACAACAGGAGTCAAGGTGTTCACCTCGGGAACGGCTGCGGCGTTGGTAAGGGCCGCGGCCATGACAATCAAGGGGACGGTGAAACGCATGGTGATGGAGAGGAGTGGTGGAACAAGAGTGATTCTTGAGAAAGGATTGAAGAGTGCGTTTGGAGGGATTGAAGTCCGAAGATGTGCTTTGAAGGCTAGATCTCGTGGTGAGTGATGATTCTCCTTTACAAGTCGTCTTGTACTCCTTATATACAGATATCTGAAGATACCAAGCTGCACTTCGAATTCGTTCTATCTGCTTTCAGATTGGAATATTAATTTCACCGGTGGTTGTTTAGCACGAATCAACCTATTCGGGATAGGCTATCAGTGAACCAGGGGAGCTTTGACTCAGGGCTTTTCATGTACCTTGTTGAGTTGGCCTATAGAAGGGGTTCTCTATACCCCGTGTAGGGATATGCATCCCTCACATGATGTTTTCCACCAACGGAATGGCCGCATGCTTGACATCTGTTGATCGCGAAATGTGCCCTGCATTATGCTGCTATGTACGTCTGTACATCAACTAGCAACTCACAACTTATCTAAACCGTCTATCCACTTTTTTGCTTGAAAATTTCACATAGTTTGAGATGGTGGATTGTGATAGACCACCAGACACTGAGCAATTCAGTAGGCATATTACACTGTTCATGCGCATCATGCCCAATTGCAGTATGTGGATAAGTAGATCCATCATCTACATACACAAGTGCTGACTGAAATACTAGCTTAGAAACGGCACAGGTCCCACTTGCACATCACTCCATCCTTTAGGTCCGATACCCAGTAGCAATAGCGTTATACACGTAGCTCAGCGACTCGAAAGTGGGTTTCGGGAAGCTTAAATCCCCCCACCAACTAGGATCCTCTTTACCCGTTTTACGAAGACAATCCACGTGCTATCAACTGACTCCCAACCGCCAAGAAAATATATTACATTAAGAGCTAGAGCTAGCAATAGCTACTTATCTTGGTCTAACGGTAAAAAACATCCCCACTATACTCAAGTAGGTAAGCTACTAGCGCGCTGAAAAACCTTCTAGATACATACCCCTCTAGTACGTATTAGTACACGAAACAAAGCGGGTCTCGCGCACACATCGTACCCACCAGCAAAGAACTAGTAGGACTAGACTGCCATGCATAACTTACTTACTTACTTCCTACTAAAGCATCTCAGCCCTAAAGTCCAACCCCCAACCACCAAATTATCATAACATTCGCTTCAGTACTAACTCAGCAAAAAAAAACGACGTTGAAAATGGAATCTGACATGAAACGATAAGACAGCAACCCACTGCAGCGGGCAGCCATGGCGCAATTGTCATCATCTTGTTTGGCTGGTAACGAACCAATCAACGCTACGTAACCCGAGCAAGTCGAACTCGGACCGAGCCCCCCCAAAGACCTCAAGTCCGACCGAAAACCACCGATGATTTAGCATCGACCAACGTGCCCCCCAGAATATTGCCCCAGTTTCCTTCTTTTTTTTTAAATTCTGCCGTGCGCGACCGTTGTTGCGCCGGGTCCTTTTCTCGGGGAGCGACAATCGGCAGTCATCACTGACTAGATTGTGTAGTACTTATCCTTACTTATCCTTATCCTTATCCATCCTTTCTAGTTTCAAATTCGCAGCTACTGGTTCACAGCACTTGCCCACTTTGTATTTGTGATACTAGTAGCTGGTGAATTCTGACTTGGAAATTTTGCTTTGTCGACGGCCCCCTTTTTTCCATTTGCCAAGCTTAAATCTGTGGAACGGGATGGGGGAGGGTTAGTGCCGTGGGATGTCAGCATTCTTGATAGCGATATGGGTGCAGATGTGAGTGAGTGAGTGTGTTTGTGAGTAAGTGAAGCAAAACAAGCTTTTGGTCGCCGTGGGCGTTGCTTGGTCGGAGCGTAGTTACTAGACTGTGGAATACGAGGCTTTGACCCCCAATGATGTGCGATGAATAATGGAGTATTTTGTCTGGGGGAGAAAGTCTACCGAGTGCAAGGACTGTGGCTAGAGGGGGAAATGAATCGGAGGTCCGGTCCACTTTGACGCTGCTGTATCGGACCGAGATGATTGCAATGGTTCGGTGTTACTAGTCCCATCCGTGTCTCTGGGTCTTGAGTCGAGGTTCAAACGTGATTGTACACGGGCCCTGACTTGGCTGTCGTGCCTATCCTGATGCTTGGCATGTTAGTGGTTGTACATGTCACTCTACTTGTGTCCGTGCTGGCGTATCGTGGTTGCAAATGACCTGCTCGTTTGAGGTTCAGCGCGAAGCAGTTGATTTTAACCGACAAAGTGGATTCTGTTATAGTATTCACTGAACTAGTAGTGCCAAGTGCACGTGGCTATCTCCAAGGCAGTCTTGCCTTACTCTTTTGGCTCACGAGAATCATCCGGGGGAGAAGCAAAAAAGGTGGCAAAGAAGACTATAAGTATCAAACTATTTCCTACCTCTAAAGACAAATCATAGCATCAGCATCAAAACACTTTCAAACTCCTCACTACCGCACTCATCTACATAGTGTGAACTGCACAAAGTACGACCTGCCTCTCCCTCCCTCCACCACTACATCCAACTAACCCCCTCGCCCTTTCAGCATCGAAGATGAAACTCTCACCCTTCACCCTCCTTCTCTTCCCCCTCGCAGCCAGCGCCTGCTCCAACTACCAATCCTGCCACTGCTACGACTCAAACGGTGTCCCCAACGACGCCGTCACAGCACAAGTATGCGCCGGGTTTGGCGACAGAGCCTCCATGGCGGATGCGAGTCGCGGGTCCGATGGTGCACGCGAGTGCAAAGCCAACAAGTCAAAGGAAGTTACGTTTAACAACTGTTCTTGGAGGCAGTGGTGCCAGATTGCGGGCGCGACGGGCAAGGATAGCAGTTGCCGGGACAAGAAGACGTAAAGTGTTTGAGTTTGACGGTTTGAAGGCTGGGGTTCAGGATGGAATAGGGAGAGACGATGAAGTGTTTGGGGAATTTGTTGATGATCTTGGGTATGAGGGTGGGGTTTTGCTTGATGCTTCAGCTTATGAACGTAGTGATTGTGCATGATGTTTTTTCAGTTTTGAGATGACACATGTTAAATGGATATACGAGACTTGAAAGTGAAGTAGTGTGTTTTTCGTCATATGTGTATCATGTCTAGAAATGTGAGGGATGCGTGGAACTGCACTATGGACTTGGTATTTAGTGGTGCGTTCTGGTTGGTGAATGAGTAGGGTATAACGTAAGCTTACTTTTGGTGTAATCTCATACCTCTACTATACACTCTTGCCTCTAGGTACTCTGACACCTACCATACTACTACCCCTACATATGATCCATTAAGCTCTACCCAATCCACCAGCCTAGGGTCTTCAACAGATTCAGAGCAACCGTTACCATGCTATCGGTAGGATGAATGATACAAGCATGCTTGAATTTACTACGTGGAGCGACTTCACAGCTATAGCCATTTGATTTCATAGGCAGCTTCATGGTGTCTTACCAAGTATGATTAGTCGTTGCCTAGTTGATTTGATTTTGGACAGAGACATTGTTGTACCAGCTTAGTCTGCCCTATACCAAGGGAATGGTTTAACATACGTCATGTAAAGCAGTAGTATCCCAGGAACTCGGTTCACATCTTGGCAAATATATTGTCCAATCTAATTGCTTGGCAATCCTATGTGTAGAAAACAACGCTTTCAGTAACTAGCAAACTGTGTACATTACAGCTTAAGCCGTAGCGAAATATGTAGGAGTGAATATAAACAATGTCTAGCCTTAAGAGCTAGGAATGACAGGCTGAGGCTGAGCAAGCTTGAAGGTGCCATTCTCAAACAAGACCTTCCTGACCTTGGTGTTGCGGAGATCATCACGGCCAGAAAGCGAGGCATCAGCGTAGTAAAGAAGCCAGTCATTCTTGAACTTGACAATCGACTCGTGGGTAGTCCATCCCTTGACAGGCTGCAGAAGCGTGCTCTTCCAGTAGTAAGGACCGTCAGGCTTGGTAGCGGTAGCGATTTCAACAGTGTGCGAGGTGCCGGTGGAGTACTGGAGGACATAGAGATTGCCGACCTTGTTCAGAGATGGGCCCTCGAAGAAGCGGCGCGTGCTGCCTGCCTGCATGACCTTGCCGTCCTGGTCGTAGATGACGAGTTCCTTTGGTGTGGTGGCGAGAGAGGTGAGGTTGGCCGAGAGCTTGGCGAAACGGGGTCCGATGGCTGGGCCGGAAGTAGGAGCATTGTTACCGAATAGGGATGTGTTCTGAAAATCGCGTTAGTATTAGCTTGGTCACGCTTACCAACAGCTGGGGTTGTGCGGAAAGGCGGAGGCTTACCAAGACGTTGTTGGTCCATGCTTGAAGCTGGCCACCCCACAGTCCGCCCCATACCATGTAGTAGTTGCCATTGTCTTCCAAGATTGTGGGGTCAATGCTGTAGGTGCCGGCAATCGGGTTGGGCTCGGGCTTGAATTTTCCGTCCGGCTTGTCAGATTTGGCCACTCCGATGCGGAAGACATCATCCTTGTCCTTGGCTGGGAAGAACAGGTAGTATTGTCCATCCTTCTCAGTCGCATCAGGAGCCCAGAGTTGCTGCGTCGCCCATGGGATGTCCACAAGGTCCAAAAGCTAGTTTTCTGTCAGTTACAAATTCCAATCTCTAGCTAAAGAATTGGTATACCTTTGGTCCGACTGTGGCAGGCTTGGTGTAATCGGTCTGGGTAAGCACATAGTAATCCTTCATGTCGTATTGCTGTTCTTTGTCAACCTGCATTCGCATAATAGAAATCCTTGAATACTGACCACCGGGGGCTGCCTGGTCGAGTTCCAGTCGTGGGATCCATAGATGTATACAGTGTTGGGATCATGCTTCCAGACGTGGGCTGCAGGGTCGCACTGGTGGAAGGTGCTGATAAGCGGGGGGTCGTAGGCTTGAACAGACATGTTGAAAACGACCAGTCGGACACGAAAAGAGTGTTTGGCAAGCTTGGTTCACTGTTGTGCAATGAAAGCCTGGGTGCTGTCAAGAGGGCGTGGACAGGCAACCTTTTAAGGCCCTCATAGCGCAGCTTGAGTAAGTCATTTTAGTGTCTGACGTCGGGCGGTCCCCACCCGATTTTTAGCCTAATCTTAGGGGAATAAGCAATCTGAGAAGTTTAAAATGGGCCATCTTCAATGGTACAGAAGATATGGGATTGGGGGAGCTTGTGCAATTATGCGGTGATGTCCTGGAATAAGCACCGAGATTCGACCTCCACGGCCCGATTACATCGTCCCCGCGGAAGGTGGGCCACAGCAGCCGTCTCATACAACAGCAGATTGGAAGATGACGCGAGTGTGTTTCAAAACATTTCAGCAGTCGCAAAGTGAGGATGCACGCGTATTGCAATGGAGATGGTACCAATGAGAAGGCGAGATCTCGTTAATCTCGTGTCAGTAAGCGAGTACTAAGTATTAGTATGTATGTAGTGGTAGTATGCATACTCGATTGGCAGCAAATCAACTGCCGTCGTATACTATTATTACGCATGAAATATCCTCCGCATTGGCCAGCATCGGCATCGAATCACATGGGGATCTGCCGTGCTGGTTCTACCGCACCAGTAAGTAAGTACTTAAGCGGTCAGCTTTTCAGGGACAACAGGGTTGTAAATAGAGCATGCATTTTATGATTCGCGGATTAGTGTTCAGCGCCGCATCTCTGTACAGGGTAGGGAAATGTGTAATTTTGCGCACGTAAGTATGGTAAGTAGAAAGCAAAATGCGGTAGGGGTTTGGGGTTGGCATTGGAAGTCTTGAGTTGTGGAAGCCCTCGCAGCATCTGCCGAGGAAATAGTACGTAGATGAGTGGCGGGGGCGGGAACGGGTAAATCCCCCAACGAACTCGTCATGGTATTTCCGTATTAGGAACCTTTCGAAGAGAACACATAACCACGGCTGACGCTACGCGGCGACGCTAGGTAGAAGACTACGGTTCAATCGAATGCGCCATGGCAAACTTGCATCACAAAGTCGTTCGCTCCTCCGCCTTCGTCCGTCTCTTTCTGACTGTCATATTGCCCTGACGCCCGCCTGCAAAATTTGATGTCCTGATCTCATCTCGTCTCTGGTAACGATATTAGCGAGTAGGGTTGTGGATATATGTGGGATTAAGCGATTAAGGGATGGAAAGCGAAGGTTGGGTTGACGCGTGGTCCAGAGTATTATTGCATGACGATTCCCTTTCCCAAGTGTTTCAGACAGGGAAGCCGCGGGTCCGCGGAAGCCAAAGCCACCACATTCAGTTTTGGCGCTGAGAAAAAAAATACATGTGGCAACAGGCTATCCAGCTCAATTCTCATGCACTCTGGGAATGCTGATGCCTAGCAGGTCATTTGAACATTATATTGTCAGCGCGGAAACGGTATTGAATAAGGTTGCGCCTTTGATTACATGTTTGCCCGGCTACTTTGACGGCTCTAACCGTGAGACCCTGACTAATATCGCTACCCTATTTGCTCTGACTACCAGCTAATCTAACTGTACTCTTTGCGAGGTATATTATGTGATGCTCCCATGTTGCTCACGTCACCCAGCGCTAGCTCAAAACGGAGATTCCTAACATCATAGCATTAATCAGACGGGCTACATCAGAGATTGTGGGCCAGCCAAAGTAAAGTTCTCCATATAGCAGAAGCCTTTCAAAGAGATTCCATATACAGCTATTGATAATCGTATAGTCAGCTTCATGGTCTTGGTTTGTGGTTTCCTTTAGGATTTGTGGCGCATTTGAACCGGATCAAGTCGTCATAACCCCCTTGAACGGTCGACATCGGCAATCCGGCAGACGGGTTTTTGACCAATGCCAAGGCCTCTACTACTTGAGCTTCATTGGTCATCATGCACGAGTCTCTGGTGGCGCAAGGTAATGCTTAGTCACTAACCGATCAGTGTAATGACGCCTTCGCAAGACTGTTACTACCTCTCTAATTATATCGACCTTTTCCTACGAGGCTGGAGCGGTTGTTCATTCATCATATGCTTGGTTCGAATGGTCGAACGAGTATTGATATATGCTGGCGGTCAATATTATTCGATAATACCCTTCGTCCCGTGATTAAGTAACTGGGTGAAGGGATCAGATAATATGGCCATTGACGCGTGGATTGCGCGCTCTTAAACCGACTACAATCAATATTTGATGTCCGTGGGATAAGAAGGCCGATGCAACCGAATGATTCACATCGATTGTACGTTCCAAACTGTGATGAGGCGAGTAGTGCCAGTTGGGTAAATGACGGGTGTCTAGTGTTGCCTATTGCTGCGGATATATTCCCTCTTTGGGGTAGACATCCAAATCATATGGGGTTTGAAGCGTTCGTACCATCAGCTTGAACGAAATAACTGTAGATTTTTGAAACTGAAACGAGAGTCGTGAAAGCTTGATACCAATGATACTCCCGATATGTTGAAAGAATTGTTCATTCATTGCTCTTTTTCACTGTGTATCAAAGAACACATGTAACATCTCGGGTTCGTTTTATCTTATTGCAGCAAGTCTTGGTCATCTCATTGTAGCTGTCTTTTCATCCTAGATGTGAGCTATGAAACAACTGAGTTGAATTCTCAAAGTTCATCTCGCAGATATCGCTATAGCCTAGGTGGTAGTTTTATCCGCTCTTATATATGTTCCTAAAGTCTCATGTTTGCTTGTACCAATATTGCACATATGTCGCGTTTTAGAGCACATCAACAATCATTATCCTCCATCATTCTAAAGTCAATGATCTGTGAAGCCATATCAAGCCAAGACAATGAGAGAAAGAACAGACTACTCTCCATATTGAAACCCCAAATGCGCGTGTGATAATAATTGAGAATGTGTACTTGAAGGTAGGGCGACAAGGCGTATGATGTACGTGCTAAAATCAAGATTTGTTTGAAATAAGTGAACAGTCAAACAGGTCGATTAAGCTAACTCTTATCATCACGCTGTTTACACATGCTCAAACGCACACGTTGCTGTTACCAGTTGTACTTTCAGAAAGTTGTACCTATTGCAATATTGCTTTATAGAGACAAAGAGCTACTAAAGAGCTATCGGTACGTTGCAGTAGTATCAAAACTACACAAATGATCGAACTTGAATATCCCGGATAGACGTGGCTATCACAGGTATCCAGCGGGATTGACAGCGCTTAAGAGCAATATGCGTACCTCTGGCCGGTTGAGGTGGTGTAGGGAATGCATCCATGCCATCCGGTGCACGAGTTCTAAAGCCACGATCAGCATGCTGTATGTGGGATATATCGACGAAGGAGTAACGTACAGGTCGGCAGTAATGAGCCTCGCTGGGGTCTCCAGTGCCACAGCTCTGAAGCACGGGATCGCAGAGCTACCAGAAAACTTGTTAGAAAGTAGCGAAAGAAGGATGGTTTTGTTGATGCTCTTACCCAGTCTTTACGGCTCACAAGCTCAGGCGCGGTTGCTGCAGCCTTCGCCAGTGCATCTTCTGCGCTGGTGGCAATGTCATCAAGGTTTTCGGGGACGGGGTTGGCGTTGACAAAGGCAGTAGCCAGAAGAGCGGCGAAAAATGGAAAATGCATGGTGGAAGATTGAGCAAGTGTTAAGTAGAGAAAGAATGACAGGCACTTGGGCAATTAGGTAGTTATGTAGTAATGCCTGTTTGCTCTGGCGGGGATAGATAACGGGGAAATGACTAGACTTATGAAGTGGAGCGACCACTATAATTTCCTTCTATCAAGATGCCCTGTGCTTGCATCATGGCAGCTACTGCGTTTTCGCCGACGGTGTTTTCTACTACATTATGCTTGAGGTTTCTTGGTCTTCCTGATCGCTCGGTGGAAAACTGCATCGCCTATGCATCACATGTAGATATGTTAAGTTGTCTTTATTTGCCTGCACCTTTCACATTTCCAAAGGACCTAAAACTTGATGGCTAGATAGTTCTGTTCACATAGGTGAAATTATCTGGCTGTGAAGGCAAGGGGCTGTGTAATCAATTTAGCAATTATCACTTTGGGACTAGAGTCGGAGTTTTACCCCTATAGTGAAGACTCAGAACACGAAGTATTTAGGCAAGGGATATCCTAGTTGGGAAAGGAACTCGTGGACACGAGTAAACGTCCAGTAACCCAATTCTTACAGACTAATAACAAATCAGGTAAACCAGTGCCTGCGCGTAAGCCTATTTGTCCTGCTTGGCTAGTACTTGGATTTGTAATGTCACCTCACCTAAGCTTTTTTTTGAGAAAGCGCTATTCCCAATGCCGACATACATGTGTTCAAGCTCGCTCGCACAGATCGCTAGACTTACCAGGATGGTAGGTGGTTGCGTCAGGAGTGAAGGTATGGCGTAGGGTTTTCACTAGTCCATATCAGGCTAGCGCGCTTTCAAACGCGCTTTCCCTCGCGTACTGTACATCAGGCTCCGACAGCCCCCTCCCCACCTCTTCTCCATCACAACCAGCGCGCCACCATCATACGCAACCCCCGCACATACACAGCTGGCCTCCACGATACGCATTCCTTCGAAACCTACAGACAGCGACTCCCCAGCACACACACCCCGTCAGCCGTTGATACATTGTCGTCTTTGCCTTCTCGTAGCCAGGCCTCAATACACCATCCTTGCGAATCTCACAAGGCCTTTGATGCGGTTTGCACAGTTTCGTCAGCCTAGCTCACGTGCTGGCTTTCAGCTTTCATAGGGGTGTCATTCAGACTGGCGCGAGTCGTGTGAACACGGCGTGGTCAGCGGTTCACGAGGTGGCTGGGAGAGCTTCCGCGACAGAGTCAGGGCTGCTCATTGCCAACTGTGCAATCAAAGCCCGGGTGGGTGGGTTCTTCTTCCCTGTGACATTTTAGGGCAAGAGGGGTATCGCCTTTTCTAGGTAAGTATATGTTAGAGTATAGAGCAGTTAATAAACAATGATCTACAACCTCGTCCGCAAAAGCGGCATTCCAGTACTGGCTTCTCTCGCGTCTGATGGTGCATCACAATGGCCATGTTGCTTAGCCGTCAAATATCTCGAGGCGCGCATGCAAGCCACTATCTCTTTACAATACTCACTGCCCATCCAAGGATTTGACGACAAGCAAACCTTCACCCTGCTTTACAATGCTGACAATCTGGTGCCCGGCAACACTTCGGTCCAGCTCCCGCCCACCAGCCTTCCACAGGATCGGCTGCATGATATTGCTCGGCAGGGAAATGCCCATTTGAAAATGTTGTCTTTGACCCTCAAGGCACCTTGCCCTGTCTGGTGTCCTCCATCGCCCGGCCCAATATTGCCCAAGGAGGGGTTTGGTGCCGCCTTTGCTCAGTTCGTTAAGCTCGCCAGTGCAACTCAGATACATATCTTATTTGACTGGAACTGGCTACACAAGGACCATTGTGCTCGATTCGAGCACCTCATCAGACATCCGGAACAGCTGACTGGGATACCGGTGGATCCGTCCTCGGCAAGACATTTCAAGCTAGCAGACTGGTCCGTCTTGGGTCCAGTAGATGATATCGCGTCCGAAGCACCTCCCCCATATATCGAAGCGTCTAAGAAACGTCCAAGACAAGGTAAGTCTATTCTTGCCTGGATCCCATTTCGACTTGCCATTAAGATGGATGTATAGTCACAACCAGCCCATCACCTGAACCATCTTTAAAGCGCGCGCTGCTTTCGTCTACGACATGTCTATTATCATCACCGACCGAAAAGGCGTCAGCAGTATCGGTGTTAGCGCCGAGCCCCAAACTACGTTCGCCCTCTCCCATCACCAGCGCGCCTGATTTCCAAGATGCAATCAAGAACACACTGGAAACATTGCTCCCGCAAATGCTTCAGGCGATACTACCAGATATGCTCCCACGTGTGCTTGTTGCCCCTGACTCATCATCACCTTCATCATCACCTTCCCGGTCAACTCCAAAGCCAAAACCAAAACCAATATCCTCACTCGGCAACTTGCTAAATGCCCACGCAACCGCTCGCCTCGAAGCTCAGCTTGAAGAAATATACGCCCAGACACTCGACCATGCATCGCAACTTCGCAGCGCGGCTGACGATGAGTTTCACGAGCTACTTGAGGAGCAGAAGCTTGATGTGGTCATGATCAAGGAAGACAGCATCACGGAGCTGAATCGTGTGTTTGACGATAAGCTGGCTGAGTTCAAGGAGAGCACGGCGGACATGGTGGATGAGATGGAGAAACGTGTTGAGTTGGTTTATGCAGATGTTTGTGAGAGGTTGGATGAGCTGGCGAGCAAGAAGGTCGAGATTCAAAGTCGGCGAGGAGACGTTGAGAAGACCAAGGACTTTCTCAACGTCACAAGATCAAGAGATATACAAGATCGAGGTCGACGGGCAGTTTCATTACCATTATGAATTCTAGGAAAGGTTGCAAGATTCAATGCTCTGATATTGATGTTTGAATTTGCGCCATGTTATATGCCCAGCGCTTGTAAATGATATCATGTATCGCCGAACTCGTCCATCTGTATGCGCAGGGCTTCTTGCTCCCAAAAGTCCGCAAGCTGCTCTGCACCCCGACGTCCACCGAATCGAACCTCGCCATTGTCCATGTCACCTTCAGCCCCATCCATGAGGCGCTGGAAACAATCTTTGAATTTTGGATCGTTGAAGTGGGCATATGGATGATCTGGATTAAGCCAGGCACTGCATAGATAGCAAAAGTGCGTTTTACATTGAGCACATGTGATGTGATTACATCCGTACTTTGACATGTGTCAGCAGGGGTCGCTGTAGACGTAGGAAGGTAAAGGCTACTTACAGATTTCTGGCAAGGCACAGAGCAATACGGACATGGTGTTGTGTTCCTTGCGATGAAATTGAGTGATGCTTGGTCCTCCTCGGTGAGCTGAGTGGCATCTCGGGGCTCACAGCGCACAAAGTCTCCATGCCAAGAGGCAAGGCAGACAACGCAGAAGGCAAGATTGCAGTCTTCACAGACTTGCAGCCTTTCCATGCCCCTCACACCCACGCGGCGCTTTTCGGGCCCAGTATCGGCAGTTGTCGAGATCTCTGGGGTCTCGTCAGGTTCCGAGTCAGAGTCGTCCATTTGACCGACATCGGTAATTTTGGGGTATTTCTCCGTACGCATGGCGCCCTGGCACCAAGATCGAGGACAGAAGACAATGGTCGGGTCAGATTCAATCTTCTTCTTTCGCTTGAGCTTGGCGTATCGTTCGACTTGACTATGTGATATGGGTATTTGTAGCAGTTCCTTTGGAGACAGGAGCCGATCTTTCTTTTTGGCACTACTACCACACTCAGTGGACATGCACTTGACGTTGTGGACATGGCCTTCGTTGATACAATTGTTGTAGTAGTCCTGCAGACAGGCGATGCAGAAGACGTGACTACAACGAGCCATACGATAACAGGCAGACCCCTTCTTGGGTTCCAAGCACACTTGGCAATCGAAAGTCTCCTTGTCGAATAGCTCTTTCTTCATGTGCCGAGCATAGTCTACCATGTGCTTTTGAACGCTTGACGGAAGTGTGAGTCCTTGCAGACCAAAAGCAGTCTCGGCCTGCTCCTGCAAAGAGCTGATATAGGCAAACAAGACGGTATCTCCTCCATAATCATGCCATAGCGATTGCGCCTCAGCGGATAATGCAGCCTGGATGTTCTCGGGTAGCCATGACGGCGAAGTTGATGGTTTTACAACCGGTGGAACTTGGGCAGGGTATCCTTCTGGTAAGGAAATATCGAGGCGTAAGGGCGGGAGGTAGGCGAGTCGCTCAACATGTTGCGAAGGCTCGAAGGTCGTGGGAATGGGCTTGGTCGGGGCGATGAGCAGTTGGAGAGTGGCCTGGTAGGGATTGTCTTCTTGAATGACTAGCTCTGGGTAGATTGACTGCAGGGTGATGAGCTCTTCGGCGCGCTCATCGTCCGGAGTGGCTTCGGCCATGTGGGTGGCGTTGGGCGGGTTGGTGTCGCGGGCGCGGGGGGAGAACGGTAGGTTGATATGGCGAATGGGTGGCGGCGGAGGCGGCGGCAGCTACCGATAGCGCATAAAGGAAAAAGAGGCCTTGAAGAGGCCCATGGTGAAGGGGGAGAAGAACAGACAGGTCTCAGATACTAGATGCATCTATCGGCAGTAGAGTCAATTGTCAGTGAGAGCCGCAAAGGGCGGGGCGTGGCGTACCTTGCCCGCGCCGCGCCAAGTCTTGAAGGGCGTCGCTGGGCATGTGCATGCGCCACCATCACCCAGAGTCTGTCGTCATTACTCACATCGTCGCTGCATTATGGACGACCCTCCGCTTGCCTCGCTCTCTCTCACCCATGTGTACTATGTTGGTACATCTGCAAAGCCACTGCCCGCACACTGCTGACGCTCGTAGGACCCGGCCGACCGCGTTTCGTGGGTGTGCGCATGGCTGGCTCTCGTCCCCCAGGCCCTGTGCGTCGTCTATGCGACGCTGATATGGTCGAACCGCGAGATTGAGATATTCCTTATGTTTGCCGGCCAAATGGCGTGCGAGGCCCTGAATTGGGTGCTCAAGAGATATATCAAGGAAGAGCGACCAAGGCGTACGACCACACGACTCCAACCCACCAACCCAAATAGCATCCTGTACTAACGGCTACACAACCAGAAATGCATAAGTATAACAAAGGCTATGGAATGCCCTCGTCGCATGCCCAGTTTGTCTCCTTCTTCTCCGTCACCCTCGCCCTCTTCCTCATCTTCCGTCACGTCCCGCATCCTACCGAAACCCACACTCCCTTCTCCTTGGGCGGCCGCATCGTTCTCTCACTCCTCGCCTTGCTTGGCGCCGCTGCTGTAGCCATCAGTCGCATATACTTGAGCTACCACACCCCCAAGCAAGTCATGGTTGGCTGTGCCGCCGGCGCCACATTTGCTCTGGTCTGGTTCGCATTCACGACCTACCTGCGGAGAGCAGGTTGGATTGAGTGGGCGCTCGATACATGGCTTTTGAGGGTACTCCGTGTCAGAGACCTCGTCATCCAGGAGGACTTGGTCGATTCTGGCTGGGCGCGGTGGGAGGACAGAAGAAAGCGACAGCTGTTCCAGACTCAAGCAAAGAAGGCTAGGTGATTCTTGATCCTTCATCATTCTCCTCGAGACAAGATGTTCCTCCACCGAGCTGCCGTCGTCCAGATATCATTTTACCCCTGTAATACCAATTTGACAATCTCCATCCGCCTCCAGGTCCCCTGGCAGGCTCAGCTCTTGCGCATTCCCAAAACTCTTTACCAATCTCTAGTCGCCGTACCTTGCACATATCGTCTTACTAACTCTGTAGTCTCTGTGTTGCTATGCAGTAGCGAATCTGTGTCCAAGCCCTCTACGCGCAATGCCCTTGAGCATCAGGGCTTTGTTTGGACCAAATGTCTGTCAGCCATCCAATCTTGCTTGCAGGTTGGCCTACGAAAACGCCTAGTGGACTGAGGATCCTGCTGCGAGAAAAATTTCAAATCGAACTGAGGCCTCAAGTCATATGTATCTACCTTAGGCGAACAAGTTTCGGCAGAGTTCACTGATGTAACTGGAGGGTCCCTGAACAGGTGGTTTGCACTCTCTACCGTAGATTTGGCAGAAGTAGTGGTTGTTTTCCCGAGCCAACACGTTCCTTGACCTCGCCAGCAAAGGACTGTTCTGGCATTTCCTTGCCCAGTAACGTCAAAGCCATCTTTGCTTGTCTCGATGGTAGGAGCGTTGGGATCTTCCCTCCAAATTTCAATGCCATCGAATGTGTCCAAGTCTCTGGCAACCCTAGCCACACGTAGCGCTTGCTCAATATCGGCGACTTCTAGCAGCACCACTTTGGCCTCCACATCTCGTGCAGTTTTGAGCAGACGCGGATAGAACATATCGCCTTGCTGCGTGTCTGTGTGTTTGTCCTTGAATGGTGGCACCAGTGCAAGCTTTGGTTCGAAATTACGCACTGAGCGCATTGTAGTTTTCCAAAAGGCAGAAGGTGAGATGTAAGGTGGGTTGGAAATGACTATGTCCCAGTAAACCGGCTGCGAAGCATAGTTGAGGGCTGCCTTTAACGGAAGGACTTGTCCGTATTCATCCACGAACGGGTCAATCAGTACGTCGGCTTTTAGAAAGTGAGCTTGCCCGTTCGGCTTGAGTTGTCGGTCCTTGGACAGCCTTTGTAGGTTGTGTTTAGCCAGAGATAGCGCTTTGTCACACACATCGACGCCGAGAAGGCGCAAGTTGATATCGCTGTGTGCAGATAATAATTCATGTTGGAAGAGAAGGGGGATACAGCCGGTACCAGTGCAGAGATCAAGAAGACGCAACTCTGGTGGAAGATTTTTCGAGTTGCGAAGAAGACTAACAAGATGCGTGACTGACGCCGCTGTGTCAGGTCTGGTGCAGAAATCAGTCAAAGCTGTTAAGACTGTGAACTTCTCATACCTTGGAATCAGTACGCCAGGTTTGCATCGTATTTCCAGATCACCAAAGTGTTCTGTGCCGAGTATATACTGGAGTGGCTTTCCTCGTGACCTTTCGTGAACCAATTGGCGCAGCAAAGCTCTCTTGGCCCACTTGTCTGGCCTGACGCGTCGTGTTTGGCCAACTTCCTCGACGTGTTCGCGCAGCCATCGCAACTCATTCTGCGCAGCCTGCAGATCACGGCAAGGTGCGAGAAGAGCGGGAAGAAGAGAATCTATCGCGCGCGCCTTGCGGATGAGTGACGTTGATATGCGCGGCATGGTCTAAGAGAGTGTACTTATGGTGGGGTGGGAAGAGACCAACTTCCCTTCCTTCCTCTTGTGCCTCAATCCTCATTCTCAAACATCATGCCATGTAATCAAGCTTTGATTTCCCCGCTCAACCACCGGCCGACCCACAATCCCCAACGCCACTATTGCCCTACCCCATACTTCATGAGCTTATCTTGACTCGATTCTCCTGCCGAACGGAATGTTGATACCGAGTGTCGTTGTCACGAGCAGCCACGTTTCTTGGCTGCTTCATCCGGTTGAACACTTCCAGACCTCGGGCATCGAAATGGGGAAACCTCTGTTTTGTTGGCATGCAAAGCATACATGGCCACATTGAACAGCCAAATCACTTGGCAACTAAGATAACAAGGTCAACATAGCTCTCAGTCAAGCGTACGATACAGAAACCAATGGGCTACGCATAATCTATCCATAGAGCAACCAACCTCCTACATCCACTCCTCTCTACGTCTAGATGACATGCATCGCCTAGTACTCCCTTCATTGGCTGTGCTCGAGCGGAGAGTATTCGCCTTGTGGGGTTGTGTAACTTAGGTGTCCTGCGGAGCATGCCTTGGCAATACAATGCCGGCAGATGGGTAAATCGCTGTGCATTCATCCCAGTCTGGGCAAATGATCTTCAACGTATAAGGCAACCATGTCTTTCCTCAATTATGCGCTGATGAACCTGCTGGCTCGGCCTCACATCACTTCGTTACATCCGTTACCATGTCTGACAATCATGGATACACATGGCGCGACCATACGCGTCTGTTCATCGCCTGTGGCGTTGTTATCTTGAGCCCATTTCAGTACGGATTCGACTTTGGCATGATTGGAGGGTTGCAAGCAATGGTTGGCTTTCTAGAGGTACATGATTGTTAAAGAATGTCTGCCAGAGAATTCGTCATTGACCGTCCGTCCAGGTATTTGGTTATCGTACAAACAAGACACCCACAGGATGGAATATCCAGACAGAGAGACAGCAGCTCATATCCTCACTCATGACGCTTGGAGCTTTTATCAGCTCCGCTACTGCTGGCGTCCCTTCTACTCGTTTCGGTCGCCGTATGTGCCTCGCTCTAGCATGCGTCACTTGCTGCATCGCCAATGTCTTGATGATGGCCACCGAAAACATTGGAGCGCTCTACGCTGGACGTTTGATTATTGGACTGGCAAATGGCTACTTTATGACTTTCTCGCAACTGTATCTACAGGAGAGTAGCACAGCTGAACTGCGCGGCGTGTTCCTCACTGGCTTCAACTTCTTCGTTTCATTTGGAACACTGATTGGAACCATTGTCGACTGGGCTACAGCCAAGCGCCCAGATAAATCCGCTTATCTCATTCCACTTGGACTCATATACATCTTTCCGCTTATCATCCTCTGTACCGTATGGTTCATCCCAGAGAGTCCCAGATGGCTCATCCTACAGGGACGCTTTGAAGAAGGTGTCAAGGCGCTCGAGTGGCTCCGCCCAAAGCGCCATGATTCCCGCGCAGAGGCCTCCGCAATTCTTGCAGCAATTGAAAAGGAAAAAGAAACAAGCTCTGGCATAGGATGGATCGACATGTTCAGCAATCCCGTCGACCGACGCCGTACCTTTCTCGCAGTCTTTGCAGTCCTCCTCCAAGCAGCCTCAGGCTCCATGTTCATTATCGGTAAGCATCCATGAACAAGAGACCTTAGCTGTATATGAAATCTTCATACTAAGAATCCGCTAGCATACAAAGCATACTTCCTCCAAATGGCCAAAGTCACCGATCCCTTCGCAATGTCCAACGTCCTCTCCGCCATCAGCATAATTGCTTTCATCGCAAACTCGCTCATCGTCGTACGCTACGGTAATCGCAGAGTCCTTCTCATGACGGGCCTCCTCATCTGCGGCATCCTGCAACTCATCATCGCAGTCGTGTACCACAAGGCACCTAACGCCAAGGCTACGGGGAAAGTCACCGTCGGGCTCACCGCTATATACATGTTCAGCTACAACGGCATGATATCAACGTACGCATGGTTATCCGGCGGTGAACTGCCTACCCAGCGCCTCCGCTCCCACACGTTCGGTCTCGCTGCCAGTGCCGGGTTCGTCGGCGCATGGCTCACTACATTCACAGCCCCGTACTTTATCAATCCTGCAGCCATGAATTGGGGTCCCAGATACGGTTTCATCTGGGCGCCTTCATGCGCGATCGCGGCAACATGGGTGTTTTTCTTCCTGCCTGAAGTCAAGAATCGGACGTTGGAGGAGATTGACGAGATGTTTGAGGCTAGGCTGAGTGCGAGGCAGTTTGCCAAGTATCGGTGTGTGGGGATTGCGAGGGGTGAGGAGGAGGATGGGAAGGCGAGGAGTAGTGGCGAGGTGGAGAAGGAGATTAGTGTTTTGCAGAGTGAGAAGGTTGCTGTTGAGACGGCTGTGTCGAGGGATTAGATGGGTGTTGGGTGGAAAAAAAAGGAAGACGTCTGGAGAATATACCTCTTCGTCATATAGTAAGGCACAATACAATGTACCATCGCTGCACGTACTATCTACAAACAAAAACAGTCAAAAACTTTATCAACCCTGATCCGTACACATCGTCCAACTGGACTAATCTACAACACACATCACAACATATCGCCACTCCAGCATCCCTCACCCAACTATTCGCTCAATAACATACCTTCCATTCCCCTCCTTCTTCTGCACCACCTTCCGAATCCCCAATCCCCACCCCTGCGTCCCCTTCTCCCCGACAAGACTCATCTCAACCTCGCACTCACGTCTCTCCTTGGACAACTCCACAATCTTGCCCTTGGGCTTACTCGCCTGCAGCAACGGCGTGTTGAGTGCAATATTGATAATCTGGGGCCGTGTAACGGGCGTCAGGGGATGCATTCGCGTTTTTGGTGTTTTGCTGCCGTGAACGGTGGATGTGGCTGCGCGTTGGAGGTGCGAGTAGATTATGTAGCCTGGCATTTTGGCGGGCGGTGTGCGCGCGAGGAGGGAGGAAGGGTGCAGGAAGACGTATTTGGAGTGGGGATCGTCGTCGGAGCGGTCGGTTTGCGAGGAGAAGAGGGTTACGTAGGGGACGTCGATTGCGGTCTTTGGTTTCCTGGGTAGATCCGGGGGGATGGGGGCGAGGTCGGCGCGCATGGCGATTTGGTCGATGAAGCCAGCGGCGCAGATTTGGGTGAGGATGTTGATGTTGCGCTCGGATGGGGCTGGGAGTTTGGGCTCGTAGCCGCCGATTGCTGTGGGTCGGTGGGCGCGGACGATGTTGGTGAGTTGGTGGCGGAGTTGACTGGCTTCGTTCATGGCTTTTGCGTTGAGGAACATGTCTTCGCAGAATCTTTGCGAGTTGGGCTCGTATGCGTAGGCACAGATTGCGTTGCTAAGCTTGATGCAGTCGCTTTGCTTTGCGTTGATACTCATCTTCGCTTGCGCGGCGTTGTAGGCTTTCCGTAGTCGTGAGCGTTCTTCGGCTTCAATGTTGTCCTGCTCAGTGCGAGTGGCATCCGGATCTTTGGTTGGTTCCCGCAGTCCGAGTTTGTTCTCTGGTATGATGAGTTCTGGCACTGACAAGGCGGCCACCAATGCAATGGTCTCTGCCACAAGGTTCTGCGCAACACCCATTGCAACCATACGAGCGAATCGTGGGTTGAGGGGATACAAAGAAAGTTCATGGCCAAGCTTAGTGACTTTTCCATCGATTGACAGTGCACCCAGGTATGAAAGTAGGTTCTCTGCCTTTTGTAGGCTTCCGCGATCCGGTGGTGTTGGGAACGGGAAATTGACGACAGGAGCACCCATGCTCTTCAGCTGTAGCACCACACCCTCTAAAGGTGTTCTTGATATTTCTGGCGCGGCATACTCTTCGAAATCACGCTCGAATACTGCGGAGGAGTACAGGCGGTAACAGTGACCAGGTCCAGTACGACCTGCACGACCAGAACGCTGGTTTGCACTGGCTTTGCTGATCCACCCGACCTCGAAGCTCTGCACACCTGTAACCGGATCGTATTTCTTTTCTTTTGCTCTTCCGCAATCAAAGACGTAGCGAATACCAGGTATTGTCAAACTGGTCTCGGCAACGTTTGTGGCGAGAACGATAAGACGAGAGCCATCTGGAGGTGATTCGAAGACGCGTAGTTGTTGATTGGTAGGCAATTGTGAATAAAGCGGCAGAACGTGAATATTCATGACGGTTTCTTCGGGCTTCTCATCTTCAATCTCAAATTCTTTGTCGTCCTCGTCATCAAGGCCCATTATTATTGAACCTTCGGAGTCTGAGCCATCATCGTCTTCGTAATCCGTGGACTTGGTCGGTGCGCCCAGTTCAATGTCCTCGACTTCCAATGGTGTTTCTGCTGGAGAAACAACAACCTTGCCAGCTTTGATCTCTTTGCCTTGAGTAGATGAGAAGACTTGCTTCAATTGCTTCGCTAACTGCGAGATCTCATTTTGACCGGTAAGGAATACGAGCATGCCGCCCTTGGGCAGCTTCCGGTGACCCCTACACACTTTTCGGTACATTTCCTCGACGTAGTCTCGTTGAGTACGGCGCGCAAAGTGGTTCACGACGGTATATTGGCGACCTTCGGCCTTGATGAGCGGTGGAGGTTCACTTCTAAACAAGCGCTTGTTTTCTGTAAAATCTGATATGCGCAGAGTAGCCGACATGATGATCAGTTTCAGGGGCTTGTTTTTGGGATCATCTTTCACCATCTGAGCTCGGAGGTCAACTATTCTGCTGAGCATGCCGATGAGAATGTCGGTGTTGATGCTACGCTCGTGGGCCTCATCAATGACGATAGCAGAATACTTTGTCAGGACGAAGTCTTGAGTTATCTCTCGTAGCAAGACACCATCAGTCATGAACTTGATAGCAGTTTTGGCGCTTGTGGTTGTATCAAAGCGAATCTGATATGCCACTTTAGAGCCTTGATCTCCAAGCTCATCGCCAACACGTTTTGCCATGCTGACAGCAGCTACACGGCGTGGTTGAGTGACCCCAATCATGCCCGGTGTTGGTCCATCGGGTGCTCCGTAGCCTGACTCAAGAAGAAATTGCGGCACTTGGGTAGTTTTACCGCTACCAGTGGAACCCCAAACTACAACTACGTCGTTATTATGTATCGCCTCCATGATCTTTTGTTCTTCAGCCACAATCGGTAACTGCATTCTGGACTCTTGTATTTCGGGCGATCGATCGACGTTTACGCTGAATGCTTTGCGAGTAGCATCGGTCTTCGTTTTCGTTTCGAGTTCGGGAGGCAGAGGATCTTGCTCGGGAGCTCGAGGTTTGAAGTTCGCTGGGGTGGGCGCGAAAGAGAGCTGATTAGTCGGAGTGAAGCCTACTTGTTCGTTTCTTTGCTGTGTTGCCCAAGCCTTGAAAGCCGATGTTCTTTCCTTCTTTGCAAGCTTTTTATCTTCATCAAGACTGGTGTCGCTTTCATCGCTCTCGTCTTCGGAGTCCTCTCCCGAACCGCTTTGCTCTGATCCCGAAGAGTCGCCTTCCTCAGATTCAGAGCCTTCATCTTCAGACTCCGCACTGGAGTTCGCTGAATCGTCCTCCTCCATCTGGCTGTCGTTGTCCTCGGCTGAACTAAAACCCTCCCATTCCACTTCTTCTTCAATTGCAACTGGTTTTGTGGTTTGGCCCTTGCGACGCTTTCGAACTTGTATTACTGGCTTGCCTGAATCATCCAGTTCCAGAGGTCTCTTCAATCCACTTCCAAATAGGCCGTTTGTCTGTTGCGTTGCTGCAGGGATCCCGGATGTGGGCTGGCGGGTGTCGGATTCCGGATCAGATGGCGATGGTGACTGCGCGCGTTCTCGTGATACCTCGTTCTCATGCGCTGGTTTTGCTGCGGCCTGCCGCCCAGTAGATTTGGGTACGGAGTGCGATACAGGCGCCGATACCTGCTCTGCTTCGTCTGAGCTGTCGTCCTCAATGTCTCTGATTTCGCGCTCTTCCAGCAGCAATTCCTGGTTTTTGTCCACATCTATCCCAGCCCGGCTTTCGGCAAGCGCACGCCTCAAAGCTTCCCTCTTTGTATCCGCTCCTCGACCAAGCTTCTTTGAACTCTGGAATAAGGTAGTGTCGACTTTCTGGGCGGCAAGCTTTTTCAGCAGCTCGAGACTTTCTTCTTTCTTGAGTTTAGTATCCTGGGTGGGTTAGTCGTGCTTGTAAGTGCGAAGCAAATGGAGCGCAAAGTGACATACAATGTATTTTTCGAGGCGCTTTTTCTTTTTGTTGGACATTTTGCCCTGCGCTTCGCGCGTGAGCTCTTCCTTCAGCGCTGCCTTCTTCGCATTGCGTTCCTGCTGCTCAACAGGCAATATCTCAGTCGTGTTGGCATCGTCGACGCCATTGCTTGGGTCGGCAGCATTTTTGCGACGGGCAAGGACCTTGTGCTTTCGTTGCCGGGGCACAAACTTGGGCATGCTGGGCGGGTGATGGCGGCGAAGTCTGCTCGCATGCGCCCGAAATAATTTTGGCGGGGATCAGACGCTAGCGTGGACTCTCCGCATCACTCCCGCGGCCAGTAACAGACGCATCCAGGTGGGCCGACTCTTCTTCTCGCCATCACCCCACTTCAGCGCGACAGACATCATAGCAATATGCCAGCAGCAATCAATTCAGACGACTACGTCGTGACACCAGCGGCTTATCCTGCGCATACCAAGATAGCGAGTGTGACGATAAATGGGTTAGAAACGACGGCAACGGCCGTCAGCTTTGCCGACAAGATACTCATCACGGTTACGCAGCAAGGCCGACTAGCGCACTGGGTACAAAAAGAAACGGTAGACTACATAGACTAGAGCAGGAGTCGCTAAGTACAAGAATGCAGGTACACGTTCCGCTTGATATCACTGCGACGGATGCGTCGGTCACGTCCAATTCCTACCTCGAGCGCGACGAGGAGGATCCAAATTCGGACCTCTTGCCTATGCACCAACTAACGGCTACAACTATACTGGGCGGCACTATACCAGAACTTGACACGCTTGGGCAAACGCTTGCAACCCAAGTCGCTAGCGCAATCAAGCAACGCGACGAACGAGAGTCAAGGATGGTCGTGTTGGGCATGGGCTTAGATAAGACTATGGTTGGGAGAGGAGCGTTCAGTGAACTGGTTGGACTGGTCCTGGGAGTAATATGAGGTGTTGTATATTTTGAGCTGCTCTGGTCTGGACCAGTAGTCCTGACAATGCTCGATGTGATTTCTATGATATCCCCGAAGCAAATTGCTTCTCTACCAAAACCCGGGTATGTCCTTGGTAATGATCTTTTAAATTCCTGCCTCATAACTGTCGTCCCACATGTGCGCCATTCCCATGCTAACCCAATTGTAGTTCCGCAACGCCGCCCAATGCAAAGCATGCGCGACCTAGACTATACATTGTCGCGCAGCTTATTGATCAGCAAATCTACTGATTCCATGTCGTTGGCATCCAACTTTTCTTCAGGCTTGAGTTCGGCGGGCACATGCTCGAGAGCGGCGTCGAGTCCTGCCTGGAAATTTCGGACCGACGAGGACAGGGCGAAAATGGCCTTTTTGCGGACTTTCTTATCGGCATCTGAAGTGGCCATCCGAACCAATGTGGGAATAGCGCCGACAACAAGAAGCTGCAGCATATTAGTATTGTGCAAATTGGGTTGTGCGTCAAGGACTACTTACTCGCTCTTGCGTCCTGATATTGTTTTGTACAGCCGTGCCGCAACACCATGCAGCGTAGAATCGCAGTTCGGATTCCTTGTTCTCGAGTTGTTCGACAAGTGGTGTCCACAGGCCCAAGCTCTCGATGTTGTTCGCATTGTCCAGGTTCTCGATGAGCTGCTCGAAGTTGTCGAATGCGGTCGTCCTGTGCTCGAGTTCTGCTTCCTCATTCTGGATGACCTGCATGCTCTCTTGCATGAGTTGGGCGTCTGATGGGCCTGACATGCCGGTGACGAGGCGTTGCAGGGCCTCGACATCGATCTGGGCGGGCCGCTGGTCTGCAGCGGCTCCGTCGGTGCGTGAGGCTTCGGAGTTTTGGATGCCCCACTTGAGGAGGTTGTTTAGTCCGGGGTCGTTCATGATGTTGGATGTGCGTGTGAAATTGGGGTGGAAGTGTCTGTGTGGAGGAGGGCTGGGGTTTGGCTGTGGGCTATGGTGTTGAAATAATTTTGGCGGGACATATGACGCTGATCACGCCGGGGGCGTTGCGATGGGGCCAGCAGCTTCGGGCGGCTTCGATGGACTGCAGCAGTCGAACAGCACCCCTGCACGGCGCTGCGCATGTCGCGAGACTCTTTGACGTGTCTTGCCACGGCTTGATGGGCTTTTGCGAGACTGTCTGGCATCAAGATGGGCATTTACAGTGATGCAATGGCAGGCACGAGCACTGAGGGGGCAGCGCGGCGACGTCTGCTCGTTTGGCCAGGTACGCAGGTGGGCGGACTGGGCCGACCCACCGTACCCCTCATTGCACGTGACGTCCGGATCGGGGCTAGGCGGGGGGCAGGGCGCGAGAGGGCGGCGAGAGGACGAGTTGGCGGTGAGCAAGCCGCGGATGGCGGATGGCGGATGGCGGATGAAATGGCAACACTACTTACAGCAATGCAGGCTGGGTGGGTGGCTGGGGGCTGCTGAGTGTGCCATGCCCAACTCGGGCGTGCATTACCAGCACAATGCCGTCGAGAACACGTAGTGCGTAGTGGAGAGTCGATATGCTCGCCCTGCGCCAAGCCCTTTGCAGCGCTGCCTGGCGGTCTGGTACAGTTGACGTGCGTGGACAACACCTCCCGTTTGCTGTGGCGGAACGGCTTGCGTGTGCTGCTCACTGTTGCTACCCGCCTCCAGAAGCATCAATTGTGCAGCCTAGAGTTGATGGGCGCCGTCTATAAGTTGGCCGCCGTACTGCTCGCCCACGCTGGCCACTCAGTCCTCCGTAGAATTATACACAATCCCCCTTTGGGATCAGTCCGCTCGTGCAAAGCTCTCCTTCGCTCCTGTGCTCCTGCCACCCCGCTAAATCTGGGCAAGGCCGACCCGCTTATTTAGCACACCCAGTTCTTGCCTCGCGCACAAGAACCTCACCCTCAACACCGCCGCCGAACTTGTAAGCTCCCCCGACTGTCCGCGTTCTCCCTGCTGCTGGCCCCGTACCTGCACCCCCAACTTCCTCTACTAACTCTCAATTGCTCCAGCGACGCTACACCCACACCCTTTCACAGCTCTACGTTTACTCTAATCTCACCCTAATCAGTCAATCATCATGGAGGGTAAGCAGCCTGAACCCCTACCTCCCTGCCCGATGCCCATCCCCAATGATCGTGCCATCTATCTCAATGAACTCTGCTAACATCTCTCTCCCCCTACAGAGGAAGTCGCAGCTCTCGTCATCGACAATGGGTGAGTTGGCATCCCACACACCCCAACACCTGCCATCCCTGCTGTGGAGGGGCTTTCCCTTGTGCCCAGCGCCTAAGCACTCTCCAAATCCCCCATCACAGCCTCCACAGCAGCGCGCGAGGTTACAGCTACACAAATGGACTTGAGCTGACATTCTACAGTTCGGGTATGTGCAAGGCCGGTTTCGCCGGTGATGATGCGCCCCGAGCAGTCTTCCGTAAGTACCTCAATCCACAGCTTGCTCCCCAACAGCTGCATCGAGAGCGTCACGCTGTGGCCTCTGGGTGTAGTATGGTGTGAAAACTCGATTCTGACAGCTTTGCAGCTTCCATTGTCGGCCGACCGCGTCACCATGGGTACGACCAACCTCCCCGTGTCCATCTCCCCCTCATACGCAAGCTGACAAAGACGCCAGTATCATGATTGGTATGGGCCAAAAGGACTCATATGTCGGTGATGAGGCACAGTCAAAGCGTGGTATCCTGACTCTGCGATACCCCATTGAGCACGGTGTCGTTACCAACTGGGATGACATGGAGAAGATTTGGCACCACACCTTCTACAACGAGCTGCGTGTCGCACCTGAGGAGCACCCCGTCCTCCTCACCGAGGCTCCCATCAACCCCAAGTCCAACCGTGAGAAGATGACACAGATTGTTTTCGAGACCTTCAATGCTCCCGCTTTCTACGTCTCTATCCAGGCCGTCCTGTCTCTGTACGCCTCTGGACGTACCACTGGTATCGTTCTCGACTCCGGTGACGGTGTCACTCACGTTGTCCCCATCTACGAGGGTTTCGCCCTTCCCCACGCCATCTCCCGTGTCGACATGGCTGGTCGTGACTTGACCGACTACCTCATGAAGATCTTGGCTGAGCGCGGTTACACCTTCTCCACCACTGCCGAGCGAGAAATCGTCCGTGACATCAAGGAGAAGCTCTGCTACGTCGCTCTCGACTTCGAGCAGGAGATCCAGACTGCCAGCCAGTCTTCCAGCTTGGAGAAGTCCTACGAGCTTCCTGACGGTCAGGTCATCACCATTGGAAACGAGCGTTTCCGTGCTCCTGAAGCTCTCTTCCAGCCTTCCGTCTTGGGTCTTGAAAGCGGCGGTATCCACGTCACCACTTTCAACTCCATCATGAAGTGCGATGTCGACGTCAGGAAAGACCTGTACGGCAACATTGTCATGGTACGTTACATTGTATGTAATCACGATAGCAGGCGGCTAACAAAAAAAACTAGTCTGGTGGTACCACCATGTACCCCGGTATCTCCGACCGTATGCAGAAGGAAATCACCGCTCTCGCCCCATCCTCGATGAAGGTCAAGATCATCGCTCCTCCCGAGCGCAAGTACTCCGTCTGGATCGGTGGTTCCATTCTTGCTTCGCTCTCCACCTTCCAGCAGATGTGGATCTCAAAGCAGGAGTACGACGAGAGCGGTCCCTCCATCGTCCACCGCAAGTGCTTCTAAGGTATGAATCACCGCATTCTCGAACTACTTCATCGACTAACGTCTTTCTTGCCAGCGTGTTCCTGCGTACGGTTCTCGAGATCATGACAAGCCTACAGGCGGAGACATCTGCGTTTTGGCGCACTGTCATTCCTGGGTTTCACACATGGCGGTTGTCCACAAAATAGCACAGCGGGTCAATGATTGGGTGTTTGAGTTATGGAGCAGCTTGGGCTCACGCATGAAGTGTAGTGCGGATCTTAAGGTTGTAGCTTAGAGCCTATGAACACTTTCGTATCCCTTACAGCTGGGTAACGCTCAAGTGATGTTTGTGATGTGCTCTGATGAGCCTATGGCCATGATGACATTTCTGAGACAGCCGTATTTGACATGACATTCCTGTAGACTGCCCATTAAAAGTCTGTCGTCTTGCGGTGTGCATAGTTTACCCAAGATGGGCAGGAGCTATTCCGACGTGTTTTGGTTTGGTGACTTTTGATGTTCATCGCGGCGCTAGCAGGGATATGTAGCTTTTTCGAGCCGTTAGTCGATTACCAAGCAACGCGTTGCTTCACAAAGAGCTTAAATGTGCCCTGTCATATTCAGTAAGTCCCCGCCTGTGAACTTACTGCCATGCGCAAAGCTCTCTTCTCAAAGCCTTGTCCTACGTGCTAACCTGTCGTGTTCTAGAATAGAATCGTATGAACTATTACTGCATCATTCAGCCTTCTTCCAACCACTAGACTGTTTACCAAGCTTTATCTGCACTCGGCACGCGTTTGAACCATGTCGCCAACGCCTAGTATACGCAGTAGGCCACCGTCTATTAGCACTGCTGACGAGAACACACCCCTCTTGTCATATGTGGAACCTGCACCTATAGGAGAGAGCTCAGATGTTTCGGACCAGCCCTACGAGGACCAAGGCATTGACAACAGGAACGGGGATGAAGATCGCCCACTTCCAAAATTACAAGTCCTTCTGTTGTGTTATGCGGGCTGTTTAGGGTCTATTGCTTTCTTCTCAATCATTCCTTATATCAATTTCATGATTGAGAGAGTTGGCGGTATCGACAAGGAGGATGTTGGTTTCTATTCTGGGCTGGTTGAAAGTCTCTTCAGTGCAACTCAGATGTGTGTCATGATTCTGTGGGGCAAGGTAGGTGATTTTTGACTAGCTAATCAAAGAGAATATTCCCGCTGACCCAGCTCCCAGGCTTCTGATCGGTATGGGAGAAAGCCAGTGCTGGTTATATCGTTGTTTGGGATGACCCTTGCTACGTTACTATTCGGTCTAAGCCAATCTATATGGCAGCTGGCGTTGTTCAGATGTTTTGCTGGCGTCTTTGCTGGCACTGTTGTTATTGTCCGGGCCATGCTCTCTGAGAACAGCACCAAGCACACACAAGCTCGCGCCTTTAGCTTCTTTGCATTCTCCAACAATATGGGCATCTTTTTAGGCCCGCTAATTGGTAAGTGATGCAGAGACTAGCGCACGCTTATCATGTGCTAAGTAGACGACTACAGGTGGCGGACTCGAGCGACCAGCTGACAAGTTCCCCTCAACTTTTGGCAAGGTGCGGTTCTGGCACGACTATCCTTACGCTTTGCCAAACATCGTCATTGCGGCAATTGGCCTTTCTGCCGGCATTGCTACCCTGCTGTTTGTAAAGGAAACATTGCATACTCGTGGTGATTCGAAGAATCCAAAGCCCAGCATGTCGACTCGGGAGCTACTCAAGTACCCCGGTGTCGCACGTGTTCTTCTTATCTACAATTATGTCATGCTTTTGGCGTTCACTTTTACCGCCGTGTTTCCACTAGCCCAATACACACCTGTGGATATGGGCGGCCTCGGCTTCTCATCAGGTCTAATCGCCATGTTCACAGGGCTGAATGGGGTGTCTCAAGCTGTTTGGCTACTACTAGTCTTCCCGATGCTGCACAAGCGTTTCGGCACTGGTCGTTTGCTTTGGCTATGCGCGCTAGCTTGGCCTATCTTGTTCGTTTCCATTCCGATTTACAACGTCTTTCTGCGATATGGCAAGACTATTCTTTTCTGGGCTACTGCACCGCCGATGCTGGCATTTTTCAGTGGAGTTTCAATGGCATTCAGTGAGTACCTCCGCATGCTACTAACCCAATTTCTGTCACTAATACACACACTAGCCTCGGTACAGCTTGCACTCAACGACATTTCACCCTCGCCTGAGACCCTTGGGACTCTGAACGCTATTGCAATTGCATTCCAGTGTGGTCTTCGATCCCTTGGTCCTGCCATAGCAACTAGCATATACGCTCTCAGTGTCAAGTACAACATCCTATGGGGCCAGCTATTTTGGCTTACCCAAGTTGCTTTGGTATTTGGGTTGTACGCGTTGTTGCCAATGCTTCCAGCCAAGGTTAGAGGCGCTCCGAGACCTAAGCTTGATAATGGTAGTTCGTAATGTTTCTGGGAATACAAAATGGCGGAGATTATCGCACCTTCGTGTGTAATTGTAGGAGCCAATATCGTTATAGGGAGGCAAAGTAGTGCCGTACGATACTACTTGGTTGATGACACCACACGTTCTATAGTCTTCACGTTAAAGTATTCACTACTTTGCAATATAGATCTGGTTGGGAAATTGAAAAAAAAATAGGATTCAGTTATTCTCAATCGATCAAGTGGCTACCCTGTAATGCTGAAAACAAAGTCTTTTTATCTTACATGGTCGACCTTCCAACGCATCCCCTTATCAGCCCAAAGGCTATAAGAAAATCAATCTTTACATCCCGTTTCTATCCCGCATGCATATCCTCATCAAGCCTCTCTTCCCCATGCTTCATCACTAACACACAAAATTAACAATCATGAACCTCCAACTAGATAATTTTCACCGCCCAACACACTTACTTTTTTATCTTAGCCCCAAAACCACTGCCATTCAATCAGAAACTACTGATCTAATCCCTCACCGTGTTCATCCATATCATACTTGTCTGTCTCATTCAACATCGCAAAAATCAGTTGCATGACCAGGACGTTCATACTATCGTACCTGATATCCTTTTAGCGACTGTCGATTAGGCAGATGGAAATGTTTCCGGGTCGGCGACCGATAGTCGTAACTGAGGTAAGACAAAGCGAAATCCAGTGTTCAGCCCGATTGTTGATTTATCGTTTCGAAGCAGGGGTCGTGGTTGTGTTTTCGGGAGACACTGTGGAATGGGAGTGAGTGGAAGTGCGTTGTAGCTTCGTGAGACACTGCTATGCACTGATAGAAAATGGGTAGGATGGTTGTGTAGTAATTTGGTATGTAGTTAAAGTTTTTTGTGGATGTAGGATGCGAGGATAACACTGCGGACTGGAAGTGAGCAGGAAAAAAAAGGTTTGTAGCTTAGGGAGACACTGCTATGTAGGGATGGAAATGAATGGATGGGGTGCGTTAGGTACGAAGTCTTCTGAATGGTGTATTCGAGGAAGAGAGTATGCTGGATGAGGAAAGTGGACTGTATTGTTTAGTTCAAGACATGGAGACGGGACGGGTTGACGTGGTGTTTAGTGTGAAAGAAACTGGGTACGATGTTGGAAGAAGTGCTTGCGGGTTACTGTTAAGGGTGTTGCCACTGTTGTATAGGTGAACGAGAATACAGGGGTAGTCTAGAGGGAATTTGCTCGCAACAATGGTGTTTCGAATGATTACTTTTATTGAAAGGCCGTCGTGAAAGAGTGAGCAGTTTAGATGTATACACGGTGTAACTAGAGGCTAGGGTTAGTAGAAGATAGGTCAACAATAGATGAAATGTTACCGAAAGCAGTTGGGAAGTAGTGTTTGGAAGTGCTATACATGAGTGGCTACCTATACACTGTGGTGTACCAGAATATGGATAGATTACGAAAATAACATCATGTTTCCCTTCGGCGCAGATAGTCTACCTTCTCCAATCAATTCTATGCCGGCGATTGCTTGCCAGCTATGATCTCTCCCGGTTGCGAGGCGCTCCTTGATATCTTCTGAGCGCGATATATCATCCTGGTAAAAACAGCGCTGGTATCATCCGTGATATAGCACTTACCGAGCAGTCTGTTGCGGATGTTAAGACAAGGTACATATCGGATGAGCTTTTGTAGTAAAAGAGGGGCATCACTCAAGAAGCATACGCTGTCGTAGTAAGTTATCATTCAGTGAGAGTGTAATCTATGAGTCATCAATGACTAGAGCTTTCAGTTCTCCATTGCCAACTATCAAACACACCATCTTCCTTACCCATAACCGCAGTAGTGTGCACGAGAATTGAAACATGATCTACGGTGAATATCTCGGTCCTCCACAAACGATCCCTTGCAAGCCTCTAAGCATCGAACTAATGTAAGGTACCACCGATCAAGCATCAACGGGCTTCGGGACAGCCCACCTTCGGCACGTAACCAGAAACAGCAAGAGACCGCATATGTGTGGGGAGAGATGCGGGGGGGAAGCTTCCGAGGAAGAAGCGGAAGAAAGTGGATCTGGTGCAGTGGCTGTGTTGAACAAGGTTAGGATTTTTTTTGACTCACCCACGACGACGGAAGGCTACTACTTACCCACCTGTTCTAGAATAAAGTAGCGTATGCAGCTTGGCTCCGAATGACCGAATGACCACTGCCAAGTTATATATAGTCAGGTAACAGTATGAGTAAGATATCGGATGAGAACAAAGACTTGGAAATCCGCACTGCCGGTTTTCTTTTACTAATGGCCTGTTTTCCGTAACAACGACTAAGCCCTTACTCTCCACCAAAGAAATTACACTACTCTACGTCATACCGAACGCCCGTTTTCTCATTTTACCCATTTACGTTACATGGGCATGCCACTAGCCGGAGGGGTAAAGAAAACAAGAGAGATTGAGGGTTTAACCCGTTGGCGGACTGGCGTCTCGCTTGTATAGCTTCTTTGGCTGTAGACAGCACACCACAAACCTTGATTTGTTTCTTTGAGGCCCAATTTCTGGATTTCTCTTTTTACATTACCAGAGTCTTCACTTTTATGCCTTTTCTCGAGTTTGTTCTGGGGGTTTTGACTTTAGGGATACGATGATTTGTTCGCGGAGGTAGACGAGATGAAAGTGTCTACTATGACTGCTGGACCAACCAAGTACGCGCACAAGATATTGTGAGATTTATTCTTGGGGTATGCGTGGTCCGTTTGGGAGAGACGCAGCGTATATGTTTGGACTGGGTATGAAGGGGAGTCTTGAGATTGAGGAAGAGGCAGGTGGATATGCGCGCATATGCTCACACGATAGGTTACTTTCACTTGGACGTATTCTATTCTGCTATCAGATACAGAAGCATTGTGTGTCCTCACCACCTTTTCGGCTCTGCTTTCCTCCTTTCGATGGTTCTTCCAGGCCTTTCTTGTCCGACATATCATGACTGCGAAACCGGAGTTCAAGGACTTTTTTCCGGTACTATGATATTTCACTCACCGGACATTGGATTGATTACCTTTAGGCGATTCACAAGCTACATTGAATTTCGCCTGGCTAACGGAGCCGATGATACGCAGCATTGCTCATGGTAAATAACGCAGTTATGCAGCAAAGTCCATGCTGATGGATCTCGCTACGACGGGACACATTCCTCACCAGCCAAAGCGAAAGCGCCCCAGTATTCTAGATTCAAGCAACTCGAAAGCCGATCAATACTAGGAAAGCATAAACACTATCGGATCTCGCTCACCGCCGTCGGAACAAGAAAGCGCTCACGCGGGCTCGGTGGCTCTCTGCAAAACTTTCGGTTGGTCTAAAATTCCCGCAAACGCCTTATGGGTAAAATCCACAAAAAAAAAGAAGCACATGACGACAGACCAACACGAACGAAAAATGAGGCATTTAGCCACATCCGGCAAACATATCTTTTCAGAAAAACTAGATTTATTTGTTGGGTAGCGAACCGGAAGCCAACGCAATTAACCATCACGCTTACCTACCACACCCCCCATCGGCATTCAATCAATAGTAATCGGGGCAAAGTCCTACCAACACCGAAAATACTGCAGCGCGGAAATAAAGAAAGAAGGATGTTAGCAACCGCCCCCCTCCCAAAACCCGATGCTCCGACCCGAAATCCGAAACTATATGTGGATTAAAACCCGCGGGCTACGAAATCTAGAATGGCTAAATTTTTGAGTGGTGGCTTTGCCGAGTCTTCCGTTCGCATCCGAGCAATATGCGAAAGACCGACGAGAAGAAAAGGATGTTTGCGATCATCCTGGTCCCTTTTTGAGCAACAAACGGCTAATTTGCGAAGGATGACCGGCATTTCCACGTGGTTTCAACTCGGCAAATGGAAATGGCCGGTCGATTTTTGATTCTAGAAGCCTGGTGAGAAAGGGAATGACATGGCGTGATTTCCTTATAGCCGCCTTTGCCTTTTGCCGTTTCGTTGCGAGGGTAATATGGTGATCGTGTGGGATCCACAATGAGGTATGTAAGATGGTCGATGTACCTGATGATCCGCATATGGCTTTTGTGGTTGGTGGGCCCTGCATAATTGGTGTATTATTATGTCCAGGGTTGTTCAGCCTTGTGGAGGAATGGGCGGGTTTATGCTTACTGCGTGACGAACCGTGGTGGATTATTTGTGCCTTGGACGTATGTGGTATTTCATCCGCTGACGACATGGCATGTTTGTTCCTTCGATATGACTGACTATTCGACTTGTGCTCGATGGAAATGAAGAAGTTCTCGATACCGAGATTGATGATGATGCAGGCGTGTGTTCGTCTCGCTGTTGATCATTCGAGGCAAGCTTGAATGGGCTGGTGGATCCATAGGCCATGTACCGCTGTTCTGGCATCATGTGCACTATGTATTCGTTACACTCGTTACTCAACATTGATACGCCAATTGGTTCTTCAATGGGATACAGGGCTCTCCCACAAAGACATTACTACACTTGATGTTGAGCCAGATTACACCAATCATGTTATCACAAATACTGGGACACATGCATTCATCTATTAATTCTTTGATTGGCTACCAATACCCAATGCTAAGCCGATGTTGCTGACCATTTTATCTTGGCATCTCTTGTAACGTCTGCACCTCCTTCAGCCATGCCCTTGCATACTTGGTATTTGTTTTTTTTTTCAACTCTAAAACTTCTACCATCCATCAAACCTTGGTAACTATGATACCAACGTACAGAGACGAATACACTACTGTTTCGCCACCACAACGGCTTGGCCCTGGTACAGTACCTGATTGGCACAAAGCTAGTGTGTATACTACCAGCCTTGTTCCATGGCTCAGATTACGCGGTTTGACAGCAAGATCAGTTTCACCTTCCTTTGCCAAGCAAGACTACAGTTCCATGTGACCTACGAGTAGACGTAAAACTCTTGCTTTTCATGCCACAGCGTTCCCTGCCTGCAAACGTAATCGTTGCAAGACAAAAGGTTTACGTGGCAGGGCGGTTGACAAAAAGAAGCAAAGGAACCCTGTCCCAGACTACGGACGCGGAGAATTAACAACCGACGACGTAATAACGTTGCATCTGGAGCGACCAACGCATCAGAAGAGACTTGAATTTGCCTCAGGATAACTCGGATGCCCGTTACCGACAGTACTATGAAAGCGTTTGCGTTACAGTGCTACGAAAACAACCGCGGCTGTCAACTAGAGACCAGACACGTTGGTTGGCAGACCAGCTGTCACAAAACGGTTGCAGATCTTGGCAAAACCTACCACCACCGACGTCAACAAGGGCAAACCCCGACACTCTTAACGGCCCGTTTCGGCGAGTTTTTCTCGCCTTCCCTTTGGCCTTTGGCCTTGCACTTGCTTTTTCAGCCGCTCCCGCCAAAAAAAAACTGTGAACACGTTATCCATATTGCGGAACCTACCACCAGCGGCGGGAGGCCTATGACGTCTTTTTGACTTGCTTGCGGAGAATCCGCGCCAAAAAGCCGAAACACGAGCGAGGCACGGATTGTTTAACAGACCGCCTATCTATTTCCATCTCTTAGCCTGATAGACGATCTTATTTTGTTTTGTTTTGTTTTTTTTTGGTTTGCAATGAGGTTGCACCATTGCCGATAGAAGCATGTATCGGTGTAATGACATCAAGTTCTGCGGCTTAATCAAACAGACTTGCGACTCGGACTATCAACTCCGCGCGTCGATCTGCAGGCCCCCTAGGACATGTGGTGGTTGGGGAATGGGATGGGGGTGGTTGGGGCTGGCAGGCCAGGCGAGCGGGCGGGTGGGCGGGCGGGGCTAATTCACGACATGGGCTGGGATGGTTGGTTGGCTGGAATGGTTGACTGACTGGGTGGGTGGGTGTGGGATTGAGTTTGAACGAAGGAGGGCCGAAACGCAGGCGGGTTAGGATGCAAAAGGGCAAAAGGCACGACTGCCAAAAGAGAGAGAGCGGCTTATTAGCCGATCCAACGTCATGCCAGAGAATGCATCGTATCGCGTAAACCCTCGTGATATGTGGTACCACAAACCCACATCCCCTCCCCCCCCCAAATCCATCCCAAACCCTGGTCATTCAAGTTGTGCAAGGAAGAACAAGAGGGAAAAATCACAACGCGCATCGCGCATCGCATGCATAGCTCGTTAGCCACCCACCTGCAACCCACATCCGTACTGCATGTCCCATCCCCCCCGTCCGCCTCATCGCTCCCATTCCCCATTTTTCCTTTCCCCGGGGAAGAAAAAAAGACGCGCTGCATACGCCCCCCCTTCCCTCTCATTCCAAAAGGGAAAAAAACAGTAGTCAGTAGTATCATTGATAACATACCATTTTCCTTTACGTATAGCGCTTTGATCAATACTTACCAATTTTCCACACCCTGATTAAAAAAGCCCTGCATGGACCCCATGTACTATAGTAACATACACGCGCGTACGTGCGTTGCGTTGCGGTAGATGATAATGGGAATGGAGAAAAAAAGGGTATGTAATAGTTAGATAAACATCAAAACACATGAACAAACAATAACAATAACAACAACAACAAAGACACGCGACTGAAAGAGCGGTGGTGCACTGATGTTTTTTTTTGTTCACACCGATATAATTTCGCTTTGTCAAGAAGGGGACACGTGACCTACTTGGAGAAAAAAAAGTGGATTGGACATGGCCAGGACAGGTAAACCATCCATATGCGCATATGCGCGCGCGCGCGCCGCCGCCGACGCCCCCATCTCCCCATTCCCCCATCCGTTGCCGATATTACTTTGCCCAAACTCGGCTTTCAGCCCCGTGTTTTTTTTTTGGCGCTCTGTTCGATGTTGATGCAGGCATCGGCCAAGCGAAAAGAGTCAAGATCGGGGGGGGGGTAGTACCCAAACATCCCTTGGCTCTTTTTCGTTGTTGTTGTTGTTGCTCGCGATTGCTGAAGATAGTCGTCGTCGTCTCTCGTCACTAGCATACATATGCAGACTTGGAATTCCATAGTAGTAGTGCTAAACTTTGTTTCTTCCCCCAAAATTTTCCCCGACCGTTTTATCTCGGGAGGTTTGCGCGCAAATGCGCCGACTACAGTAGTAAGATGGAGGAGGGTTGGCGAGGTATTTTCTTGAGCAGCAATGCTCACTTTCCCTTTTACCAAACACTTGTTCGGTGTCGCGGCAGGACCCATATGTCCGATGCGCGCCCGGGTGCGCGAGATACGGTACCTAGCTATTACCTATATCTCCTCTCTTATTCGTTTCAACAACACACCCCCGACCCGAGGCTCGCGGAAGCAGAAAGAGAGCCCTGGTTTGGTTTGTCGCGGGACAAATTTGATTAATAAGGCTTCCCATGTTACATATTAGGGGCAAAATGGGGCGATGGGGATGGAGGAAGAGGGACCCATTGAAAAAAAAAAACACGAATTCAAGTATAACCCTGGTTTTGGCGCCACGGTACATGGAATCGGGGAATCGAGATGATGGGTCCCCCCCCTTCCCTTGAAAGCCAATTTGCGTGGGTTGAGATTGTTTGTTATCTGGTCTAACGGAAAGTGACTTGGCGCGCTATTGGAAAGCCGGGTGGGGAAAGGAAAAATATGGGTTGGGAAAGTGGGTATCGTCGGGAATAGTGTTGGTTAGTAGATTGCCCGAACAGGGTGCAGAAGACATGCTTTCTCCTTTTTTTTTCTTCTAATCTTACAACTTGAGCTTGCTTTATTATTGCTACTGCTATAGCATGTTGTTGAGATGTGGCGCATACTGAATAGGCATGGTAAACGACTCAAGGAGATGAGAGGTGGTTATCGTCGGCAGAGACGATACGGGCGAGAACACGAGACATGGCTTTATTGTCGTGGTTCTAGGTGTACTGACAGCGTCATTACTAGTAAGCGCCCCCTAGGGTGCAGCGCCGAGGAAGTGAGGCAATCGGGACGCAGTACGCTGCGTTGATAGCTGCACGACATCATTCGCTAAGCCGCTGTCATCAATCTTTGATCATGGTGACAGGCGCGGGTAAGCTGCTGTTCAACTCCAGACCATGCACAAGCCGGGTTTGCGCGCGCACACAATTGGTCAACTCCGTAGCCGTGGCTTGCAGCAAGCTTGTTGAATACCCCGCGTTGCGAATACGAAAACCTACACCCTACCCGTATGTCGTATGTGTTGCATCGATATGTCATTGAGTCGTATGTTCCGCGCGTGGCCATTTGTGCATGTCTTTGCATTTCTTGGTGCCAACTGTAGTCTGCTCTACGGGCTGGACTTTGGTACTGCTTCAGGGTAACTCATCCGGGAATCCTGCCGAAATGCCAAGTACCAAGTGAAAAGTTTGACGACCCTGATATGCTCTATGCGAAACTAGGGTCATTTGGCAAATCTAGGCTCAAAGGGACGTTTCTCACCTAGATTGCATACGAAAGAATAGTACTATGGAAAGATTAGGGATAATTGACAAGAGGCATTGGATTATTTTGGACAGGAAATATTCAAGGCAAACACATCACAAATGGCACAGCACAATGGGACGGTTAGGGTATTAAGTTCAGACAATGAAATTATGCTTCTTGGTATACGTGAGAAGACTAGCAAGTACAGTGATGAGAAATTAACCTTTCCATGAAGGCGGGCTCATCGGACCCTAGCAAATATCCAAATACACATCGACTCATATCTAGTCGTCATCCTCCTCCTCAACAGCGCGGGGAGCAAGGACATAACGGGTAGTTCCGTGCTTGTCAGTTCCGTGCTCAAGAGACAGCTTGCTGAGAGCAGCAATCATGTTCTCAATGGCAGGGTTCTTGCGGCTACGGTCCTTGCGGCCGAGAGTGTCGAGCCACTCAATGCGGTTAAGCATGTAGTAGACAATGGCGATGATAATCGTAACACCAATAGAGTAAGCCCAGATGACGACAACGGTGACGATGTCGACCCATCCGTCATCACGGAAGCGGGAGTTGATAGTAGGGGGGTTGGTCTGGTAAGGAGCACCGGACATCCAGCCGAAGAGAGTGAAGATGGTAGCGAGAGCATCGACACCCAAGATGGCAACAACCAGCTGGAACGAGGGGAAAGTCTTGCCGCCACGAGTGACGAAGATAAGCCAGTTCTCAGTAAGGGCAACCTCGAGGAACAGAATGGGCTGGATAGCACCAAAGTTCTGGATGATACCTCCGCTGGGGATGAAGAGGGTACCACGGACGATCCAGGTGGCGAGAGCAAGGAGGAGACCGAGGATGACGGAGATGAACCAGATCTTGGGCAGCTGCCACTCGACGGGGCGTTGCTCAGAGTGGGCGTTGTCGTAAGCGACGGCGACAGTAGCCAAATCAGCGAAGAGAGCAAGGAAGACAATGAGTTCAGCGCGGATAGTCTCGTTGAGGATGATCATGGAGGTGACAAGGTAGACTTCCAAGTGGAGACAGAGAGCAATACGGTACTGAATGTAGGCCTTCATACGCTGGAAAATCTGGCGTGCAGTCTTGATGGCAAGAACAATGGTGGACAGACCAGGGGCAAGGAAGACGATATCGGCGGCAGCCTGAGCAGCTTCGGTGGAACCCTCGACGGCGATACCACAGTCAGACTTCTTAAGGGAAGGAGCATCGTTGACACCGTCACCAGTCATGGCAGTCAAGTGACCACGCTGCTGGAGCATTTCGACGACCTGGTACTTGTGCTCGGGGAAAACCTCAGCGAAACCATCGGCACGCTCGACAAGGTCGTGCTGGGTGGTACCAGTAAGACCGCCGTTGATGAGCTTGGAAGAGTTGTAAACCTTGGTACCAAGAGCAAGCATCTTGCAGGTCTCCTTGGCAATGGCAATAGCGTCACCAGTCAACATCTTGACGGGAACACCGAGCTGCTGAGCCTCAACGATGGTCTGGGCGGTATCCTCACGAGGGGGGTCGAACATGGACATGAGACCGAGAAGGATCCAGTCACCGTCGTTCTTCTGGTAAGCGACACCGAGAGAGCGGAAACCACGGCGAGCGAACTCGGCGGCCTTCTCCTTGTAGAGGGTAGCGGTGATCTCATCGCAGTTGGCGAGGTTGACAATGGCCTTGGGGGCACCCTTGGCGCAGACGTACTTGTCACCACCCATGTGGCAGACGGCAGTGATACGCTTGGAGACGGGGTCGAAGGGAGTGAACTTCTCGGTGCGCCATCCCATGTTGAGGATCTCACGAGCCTTGGGGTAGCGGCGGATGGTAAGAATGGTGACCTTGTCAATGGGGTCGAGAGACTTGAGGTTGTGGGAAGAGGCAAGAGCAGCGACGGCCATCATCCAGTTGACATCCTGGCCCTCAGCGACGTAGGGCTCACGGAGCGAAAGCTGGTTAGCAGTGAGAGTACCGGTCTTGTCAGAGCAGAGAACATCGACACCAGCAAGCGACTCGATGGCAGTGAGCTTCTGAACGATAGCCTTCTGCTCAGCAAGGTAGGCAGCACCGACAGCGAGAGTGGTGGTGGTGACGACGGGAAGACCGACGGGGACACCAACGATGAACATGATGAGGGCGTAGTGGAGGAGAGTGACGGACTTGTCGGTTCCCTCGCGGGCAGTGGCAATAGGAATGTGACGGAAGAAACCACCAATCCAGGCGAGCAGGATGAAGAACATGACGAGGACGAGAAGCGCCGTTCCGATGGAGTTCATGATAGCCTTGAAGTGACCCTGGTCCTGAGCGCCCTGAACGAGGGTAGCGGTGCGACCGACGAAAGAGTGCTTAGCAGTGGTGATGACGATACCGTAGGCCTTGCCGCGCTTGCAACCAGTGGTGTAGTAGGCAACCTCTCCCATGTACTTGTCGACAGCGAGAGACTCTCCGGTGATGGACGATTGATCGCAGGCAACGAGAGGGTGGCCCTGGGTGATGGGGTTCTCCTCGTCGAACTTCTCCTCGTCGACATCATCGTCCTTCTCGTCTTCGGGGTCAGCGTCGTGGAACTTGTCTTCAGCCTTGAGCTTCATGTACAATTCGAAGTCTTCAGGGTGGTCGTAGCTGCAGATAAGACGGGCATCACCAGGGACGGTCTGACCCTCCTCAACGACAACGATGTCACCGGGGACGAGTTCACGGGCGAGGATGGTTTGTTGCTGGTTGTCACGAACGACAGTGGCCTTCATGGCAATGTCACCCTTGAGCGATGCGACGACATCGGCAGCCTGCTTCTCCTGGTACCAACCGACAATGGCGTTGAGCAACAGGATACCGCAAATGACACCGAAATCAATCCAGTCCTGAAGACCAGCGGCGAGAAGAGCAGCGAGCTCCATGACTGGCTAGGCGTTAGCAGTTGCGCTAAAACAAAGTTTGCGCAAGGATGGGGCGGGTGCTTACCGTAGAGAATAGGACCGGTGAAGTAACCAATGAACTGCTTGAGAAGGTTGGTCTTCTCGCTGGTGATTTCGTTGAAGCCATAGCGCTTGCGGCGCTCCTCGACCTCGTGCGAGGACAGACCAGTGCGAAGCTCAGTGTTGAGGACTGCGAGGCAATGTTAGCAAGAATGTCTTTTTTGCGCATGTTTTGCAGGGCGCGGCTGGGGAGGACAGTAGCGGATAGTTTGGTGGAGTCGGCGTGCATGGATTCTCCACTGCGCTTTGCCGCCACGGGCTGAGCTAGCAGGGCAGGAAGCTCGAGCTTGAGCTTGGACCATGACGCAACGCCAGCGACCACATTGCGGCCTCTGCTGCTCAACGACAGCAAAAGGCGAATGGGTATTGCCAAGTAGTCGTAATAGGCAGGTGGCAGGCGAGTGGTGTGTGCGCGCTTGTAGGTGTGTGGAGGATGCGCGATTGCGGTCGCGAGGCGGGCGTGGGGAAGTAGAGGGGAGGGAAGGGAATGGATAGCAGAGCGATGGAAGGAAGACTTACAATCATCAGGAACAGCGCCAGCGTCGGCGACGGGGGCAGCGGTGGTAGCACCGGACTTCCAGAACTGCCACCACTTCTTGACCTTGACGGTGGGCGTGGCGTGGGGGTTGACCTTTGCGTCACGGTAGAAGAGGATGTACTTCTGGAGCGCTGTGTATTCGTCCATGCCATCGAATTCGGTCATGGAGACGATGGACTTCTGGCGCTCAGCGCCAGAGCTGGCCCGCGGGCGCTCAACATCGTCGTTGGGCGCCATGTCGGAGTCGAATTAGGGATTGGGTGTTGCTCGTATGTATTATTATATCCGGTAACTCTGGGCACAGAGAAGGCTTTCCGGGCGACTTGACTTGGATGAGGTTGAGGTCAGGTCGAAAGTGCTGGGCAAAGGGGAACCGCAAGCAGGGCCTTCTCTGTGAAGAAGTGTTCAGAGGGCGGGCGCGGCTCTGGTTAAGTAGCGTGCGAGAAGCTCACCCACGTATCAACCAGGGAAAAACTCAGCAAGGACCGACCTTTGGCCGCTATGAGGGATTTATGATTGTCATAAAACTAGCCATGGTTGGGGAATAGCTCGACCCGACCAGCCCGGGGGCATTTTTGCAGCACCCCGGGTCCGTGCACCGCACGCTACATCATCGGCGCGCCGCAAACAGCAGAGATTGGCCGTTTTGGCGGTGCAGCAGTGACCGGCCGAGGGCGGGTGGCCGTCGCGCGCTGCTGACAAGCGATTATCCGACTGCTTTTGCCTCGTCGTCATGGGCGGGCGGGCGGCGGCTGCTGCGAGTGGGTGCAGGGCAGGTGAGTGATGGTGAAGGAATCGGCATGAGTGAGTGAGTGAGAGACAAGGCAGATTACCATTACTACTGCTGCAATCATCCCACTCCCTTCAGCATGACTGCATCATTTGTGTGTGACTTTTTTTTTCCTTCTTTAATCTTTTGCCACGGACGGCCGGTCTGTTCCGCCCCGGGAGAAGGAAAGGAAGGAAGCAATTGGCAAAGCACCTTGACGGTGTTGCTACTTGCTGCTAAGAACTGCTTGCTACTACCACTATCGCTCCTGCCCTCTTGCTCTCCTGCTCCTGCTGCCACTACTCCCCTCCACCCTCCACCTCCACCACCAATACTTGCTACAAGCCACTAACTACTCTGCCCAAAACCATCCGCCCAGCCACCCCCAATTGCCCTGCTACTATTGCCTGCCCGTGTATCGTCTGCTGCTCCCTAACCCGGCATCGCTCGTCTCGTTTCCTCCAACGCGTCTCCGTCGCCGGCTGCTGAGATTAAGCTGGAGATAGCGCGACATTCCGCGACAAGCGTGCAGGCGCGGCAGGGATGCGCCCCCATGACGTTTGGCCAACTGCAACCCACGCCCGGCCAGCATCGAGTAGCACCACAGCACCACCTCGTCGACTCGCCGCCACTGACTGGCACTCGCAGCGAGCACCAAGCTTCGTCTCGCTCTGTAAACAATGCTTGTCGCCTTGGCTCGCCCCTCGACTCCGCTCAATCCTGCGAGGCATTTTTTCTTTGGCCCTTGGCTGTGGTCCCCCGAGCCCTCCCCACGCCTGCGCGACTTTTGGCTGCATTCACAATTTTCTTCTAGCGGCCTTCCAGCCCCACGCACCACCAAGCACCATGGAGCCTCAATATCCGACTTCCCCCCTCCCTCTCCATGATCCAGCACGCCCCACGGCCTGCTTCGGGCATCGGCCCTGTCTCAACGAGCCCTACCGCTGCTGAGACGGCCAGCCATGTCGGCCGAATCACACCTACTGTCACGCCGTCGCCCGGCCAACCCTGACCACCCCCGGTCGTGACCGTTAGCAGTTGTGTTATCATGGCCAGACGACTAATACCACCAACCGCACTTACTTGCTCGCTCGCTCCACTACACGCCCAGCGTGTGCCGTGGAGAAATTGAAACACGGTTCCGTCGCACAGGGCCTTGGCTGCAAAAAAGAGCCTGGCCTGGCCGTTCTCGTTGTGTCGTGCCAATGCCAATCCTAATGCCTGCGACGGCCTGGGGAGCCTGCGAGTCTGCCCCGGTTTCCATCCAGACCGTGGATGGCCTTCCCAACACGGCAGCCGCCACGGCCACGGCTACTGCCACGCACGTGACACGCCTTCCTCCTGCTACTGCCACCCTCACTGCCGATGCTTCGCCGGCACGCGAGCGAGCCTCACCGCCGTGCGGGAATAATCGCTCTAACCCACATGTGTACGAGTGCGAACACGTACTGCATACCATCCTCCGCCTGCCATCCCATCACTCATCGTTTTTACCGACGCCAACCCTCGCCCTCGACTGGCTCTCTGAATCGCTCCCACCGCGCGCCCCACCCACCGGTGTCGGTCCGCGCTCGTTGCACGCACCCTTACGCCGTGTGCTATCTCGTCTATTGTATTGTTTGTACATGCTATTGCTACAAGGTTTCTCGAGTATTGTCCTTTGCCCATCTGTCACCATCCATGTGCTATAACGGCCACGACCCTCTGTGCTTCGTCCTGAGACAGACGGCCCCATCGCTTGCGCTGATCACCACCGTCAACGTCTTTTCGCGATGCCTTCGTACCTGCAGCATGGGCGTTGCGGCACCCACACGCCAAGCCAATTGTTGTACGCCGCGTTTCAAACACCGACACATGTTCGGGAAACTTTCACCACTCTCCATCTTAGTTAGCTCTCCAGCCTCGTGACACGCTTCCGGTGAGGCACTCCCGACCTTCACAGCTGATCTACCTGAGGCTCATGTGCGGCTGCCATTGTTTCGTTCCCAGCCTCCGAACTCTGTCCCTGCTCCCAACTAAACAATGGCTTTTTTTTTCCAAACCATGTCTGCCGCGCCAACTGCTCACGGCACGCGAACCCTTGCATCCGACGCATGCAGGGACGGTGGGCTCCACCAACCCGCCTCACTCGTGTCTTTTTGCGGCCTGGTCGCGATTGCATACACCGGACGTCTACTCAACCAAATGCACTCTTGTCATGTTCAATGACAAATTCAACACTGTCCACCTACGTTGAACATATGTATACCAAGGCCCCCACCAATCAATTCCAACTTGATCTGTGAGGAGCATGTGCAATTACTCACGCGTAGTCATACATACCAGGAAACCCTGCTATCACCACCTGGGTGTGGTAGAAAACTTTGCATAACCATAGTGCGACATGTCCTCAACCACATTGCTCCTGTCCCGTCAACGTATAGCCACTCAAATCATCTATCATGGTCGCACCTGTAAGTGACTGCTCTGATACCTGCCAAGCAGCAGATCAATTGTTTGTATCAGTGCCGGATCTGGTAGATCGCCCTTGGCGCTGGCTCTCCCATTCTCCGCACAATCCAACAACACCGTCCGCTGTGCTCGTCGCATCTCCGCCCGGGCACTATGCTCCGCGTCCGGCTTACCATCATCCGTTACTATCGTCAAATACATTCCTACTCTGTCCAAAGTGTGCCCAGCTTGTCCAAGCCGCTGACACTTTAGTGCGGCATTTTCAGAGGTTGCACCATATTGTTCTTGGCAACCATCGCGGGTTCATCCGAACCCTCAACTCCCCAGATTTTGACCTGTCATCGACCCCCACATGTACATCCGATCTTGCCATGATGACTGCCTTTTTGCCATATATCCGTCCGCCTTTTGACCATGCAATCTAATCACGCAACCACTTGCATCTCGACCCCGCTTCCGACGGCATTCTTCCATTTCTCCATGCTTTTACCGATTAGATAGTCCTCGGCATTGCATCCGGACACTGAAAGTAACAAGGGAAAAAAACTTTTTAGCCAAGGAATCTGGAGAGACACACGTGCACCCTTCTCCGCGTACACGGTCACCACTCAATCGTCGTCCCTCCGCTGCCAAGTATGGCTCTGTGCGGACAGGCGCCTGGGCGGAGCAACCGTGTGCCACCACAGTCTCCCATTACACTCGTCTGTGCAACCTCTTGGCTCGTAGTTGTTTTCTTTTTGCAACACTTGGCCTAGTGTTCAACATGAAAAGATATCATTTGCCATTACTTTTGCACTCCTTTTAATTCTCCTTTTATCTTCGTATAAACAAAACTGGCCTCTCTTGGCTTTATTGGTTTTTTTTCTCTCGCTCCAAGTCCCGTGTGTGGCGCATAGTAAGCTGTGTTTCTTCGGCTAGCACATTGCTCATCGTAATTTCATTCTCAACTCTGTTCGGTGATCCCCTTTTTTTGTTTGTTTTGCATTCTCGCTGGCGAGTAAAACCAGTAAAGGGAAAAAAGGGGTTTCTACGCGTGATAGGGTTCTCCCGTGCAGACAACAAGGTTGACGTAATTTTAGTGTAACGCTCTAGGACCATATCTCGTATGGTAGGTTTACACCTTCTGTATCATCTCCGAAAGCCCCACGTACCATGACTTGGATTTTCGTTTGGGATTTTCGTGAGCCGTCTTTGTACATGATTGGAATTGGAGCATAATATTGTGTAGATGAAGGTTGTTGTGGTGGGTGAAGAGAGTTGAGAATATGGGTGACATTCGTTATATGCTTGATGGCATGTATCAACATTACAATTTGACATCTCAAGAATAATAAAATACCCTTTCAGGAATTGCATATTCTATCATGTAACAATGTTTGAAAAGTAATGTGGATTTTACGAGTGACAAAATTATTTTACCTATTATGCGGCAAAGAAAAAAATACGTACTCCTATTATAAATAAAAATTGAAAAATAACAAACTTCACTTCACTAAACTATTTCCCTATACATTATCTAGATACCCACATCATAGCATTTATGATACACGTTTAGGATGTGAAGTGACCATTAATTCACCGTACGGCTGCTCTCACTGTTGTTTCCCTCTGCCGATAGGCCTGCATCACTCCTGATTAAAACAACGATTTGCATTTAGTACCTAATAAAACACCACGTGCACATCTATCCTACCCAATTTCTCACTAAACCAATGCATCTGCGGTCAAGGAAATGGAAACCAAAAAATCTGCCATCATGAGAGGTGCCATATAGCACAACGAAAAGAAATTTCTTAGTACCGGTTTCACAAGTAATCAAATATCAACGAATACTTATGAATATTCCATACCCTCTCCTGTTTTTTTTTTCATAATCAACTCTCCATACTACTATCCATCTTCTCCTCATATTTTTTTACATTTCACACTCTCACAAGCATAAGTCTGGGGCGATGTTGATACTTTTGCACCGCAATCATCCTCAGATTATCTGAAATATCTAGAATGAAGAGAAGAGGAGAAGAACCCAAAAAAATTGCCACATACATCTATACTCTTATAAGAAAAAAAACCCCTCTCGACTTCCCCGTTAATCTACCTAGATGAAAATAAAATAAAATAGAGAAGTAGATGTACCAGTTATGCTTGAAAAGTATTTCAATAGAGAATTGTAGACATGGATATTAGTGGAGATGCAGCAAAGGTTGTTAGATGGGACAATGAATTCATACACAATAGAAATGTCGAGTGATGATTTAAATATAAAACAGCAATCGAATATAAAAACATAAACTTTTACATCTTTATCCCTGTTCGACAAAAAAATCGACACTCTGCCATGGTTTCGGTCTATTCTCCCGCAACATACCTGACCCGTTTTTATTTAATATATAATAAAAAAAAATAACCTCTCGAATCTTCGCCCCCAGTTGACATGGCAGTAGAAAAATAAACAAAAGGAAAACATGGTTCACTTAGAACGGGACTGTTAATGATCACATCTCCAGTATTCAAACTGTTTCTCAAGCCGATGAGATAGTATGACGGTACAGGTACCGTTTATTCCACTACTCTTCGATCTCATCTACATTTCCATCTCACGTCTCATTTAGCACTCCATATCATACCCACATACCATTTATCCCACCCCACTTCCATCACCCATCTACAACTCATCCTTCTCCCTCGCCTCCTCCCCACTCAAATCCGGCATCGCCATAATCTTCACCACCAAGCTCGTCCACCCCGTAAAGTGCTGCGTCCGCTGCCCCTTACCAGTCTCAGGATTGTACTGCTCCCACGCGAATCCCGTCTCCTTCCAACTCTCATACACCGTCTTGACCAGGTTCTTGCGGAGCTCCGTGTAAATCTTCGTGGCGCGCGCACGGTAGGGTCCGGGAGATTGTGCGAGTTTCTGTTGAGAAGAAAAATCAGGTTAGTAAAAAAAGGGAACAAGATGGGAGATTTCCTTTGACAGGAAGACTTACAAGAAGTTGGGTCACAGCTAGGTAGTTGATTGGCATCCAAACTGGTCCTCTCCAGTAATCTTCTGCGGTGTGGTAGAACTCGTCGCTCTTGCTCAAACTACGGATGCCATATGGACTCCAGAGCTCTTCCTCGTCCTCAATCAGGTCGAGGATTGCACCGAGCTTCTTGCTGTCCTTGTCTATCAAGCCCGTTATAAAAGGAAATAGGGAAATGTACCCCTTGTGGCAAACCAGGGCGTTCTCTTCATAGTCATCAATGGTGGCGTCGCAGTATGTTTGGTCTTTTTCGGACCAGTGCAGGTCGTCAATGTTTCGGGTAATGGCTTCGTCGTAGCGAGCAAACTCTGCTGCGTCATCTTCTTCGTTAAGGTAGATTGCGATGCGCTTGATGGCACGGGTCATCATACCCATCCAACTGATGAGGTCGACATGTAGCTCGCCAGGGTGTGGTGGCTGAACGCGGGGGTAGTCGTCAAGGCCAGAGGTAAGGATGTGCGTGGGGGTACGTCCACGCCAGCGGTAGCCCTCTTTCGAAGAGAAGGCTTGACGTTCATAACTCTTGATATCACCGGCCTGCGTCTTGCGGTACCAGAAGTAGTTGCGCTTCAGCAGTGGATAGAGAGTGCGGAGGTATTCGAGTGCTGCCTCGCGGTTTGACAATTGCATCGAGTAAGACTTTTCTTGACGAAGCTTTTCGCTACTAGTGTCCGTCTTTATCGCATCGAGCTGATCGAGGAAAGAAGTGATGACCATGAACAGCGTCGGGGGGTTCGCGTAGTGAGGATACTGAACCTGGAACTCTTCAGGCACCTTGCTGCGGGCTTCCGGACCGAGAATCTGCTCACGGGCGATCCAGCCATCGTCATCCATGAGCTTGAACCAACTTTTGATAATGTCAAGGGTGAGGTCAGCATCCCAGTCAATGACAGGCAACAGATGGAAACCTTCATCCCAAAGGAAGCCACGTGGAAAGAATGGCCGAGATGGAATTGCAGTGAACAGCTCCGAAGGCCCCTCGAGCTGAGCCACGTTCCTGCTTCGCGCCTCGGCAGCCTCCTCCCAAAACCCTTCACTGTCCTCTTCGTAAGCAGGGTCGTAGGAGCGGTCGACACGAGAGTCTCCAAAGAAGTAGCCGATACCGCCGATCAGGTTCGAGAATAGCGACTTTGAAAACTCCTCGTAACGCTCTTTGAGGAAAGGAGCTTGTGGTTCGAAGATTTTAGTGAAGCGAGATGAGAAGCTTGAAGTGACCGAGTCAATCTGCTGGGTAATGTCTTGCGAGGTAACCTTTTCAGGAGCAGACCCCGATGAGAAGATGACATCAAACTCGAATGGCCCCTCAAAGACCTTTTGAACAATGTGCATGTTTCCTTGGCCAGGCAAATGCTGGATGGTGTAAACCTGGGCAGGTGGTGGGGGATTTTGCTCGTCGTACTTTGGGATCAAGACGTCGATCTGACCCTTCATGTGTGCGAACAAAATGGCCTTGACCTGCCATAGTGCCTCATCAGGTATTTGTCCGCTATGAACCAGTGTTCTGTCCAAAGGCTTATCGTCCCAGCTCGGATGACCAGTGATGGGGTGCTCGCCTTTGCCTTCCGTGACCCTGACTTCAAAGTCACCAAGCTCAGTCGTCTGCCCTTTCAAGATAACATCCCCTTTGACACCCGGCTCTTCCGTGTCAGCATCTGCGACTTCCAGGCTACCCAGACCTTCGAGCGTGTTGTACCAGATGACCGTCGTACGAAGATTCGGGCTGGCGTCTTCTCGGGGTGTTCCCTTGACTCTCGCGCCCCAGCTGCCGCCGTGTTCTCCACCTGGGAACTTGATAAACTCGGTGGTGATGTCGATTTTGTTCGCAGGATCGTGGATTGTTTGTCGGCCGCCGCTACGCACATCATACTCGTCCCAGCCGTAGCCATCGAGCTCGTGCTGCTCGCAGGTGTGCCGGAAATCTATCGAATCAGCAATTGGTCTTGTTGGTGCTAACCATGTGAAGGTGACTAGATGCTTCCCGTCTTGCTCGCATCCATTCAGACAATTACCAGTGGTACTTACTATTCTGCACACTTTGATAGTCCTCCACTCGGGTCCACATTAACCCGCCCATTAAGCTCTTAGGAATGCGTGGCCTGACGCCAAAGTACAAGTTTGGACGATAAGGTCCCCAGAGCAAGCTGGCGTTTGTAGCCTTCTCTACCTCTGCCAGCTGTGCGCCCACAAGGGGCAATTGGAGTGCAAAAAGACATGTCAGCCCCTTCCAGAGGGTGCCATGTCTGCTGTCGCGCGTCATTGTGATGTGTGAAGCTGGAGCTCCGGACCTTGAAGCTTGCGGGGTTTGGGACACATCTCGCTCAGACAGCCACGGCCGCGGCCGCAATCGCTCCTGATTGGATGGCTGCAAGTGCTCCCTCTCCACATATTGTGCGAAGCATATGCACTTCCCCAGACTTGACGACGCAATTGTAAACTAAGCACAAATTTCAGCCGAACAAATCCTGTCTAACATTCGCGCCTGTTTCAGCCCTGTATCCTATCTCCTGGCACGCTTCACGGAGTAAGCAGAGCGATTCATCTAGTCATCGGTAAGAGTAGTTGATTTAGCATTCTAAGAGCAGCATTTGCCTGAAAAGACGAATGCAATTACACTTTGCCAACCTGCTTACAGTAACAAGTTTTGTGTTGACACGTGTTCCTTCTGTTCCGGTCAGACTCAAAGAGAACCAAATATGATAAAATATCAAGGCGTCATACCGTGAGCTGGTCCTTCCCCAAATGCATGCAATCCAACGGCTTGTCGTGGCATTTCATGGCCATATCCCCCATGAGCATGCTTTTGCCTTGCGCCGAGTAACCCCAAAAGACGACTACGACTGCATGCTTCAAGCTCAAGTCTTCAAAAGTATTGTCGTGATCCTAGCAATTGATGTGAGACCTTGCAGCACATCTTCACCCATCTCATTATGACCTGCTCGGCGACAGCGGCCTGTTGAATCCACCCTGGCGGTTCATGTACTGTCTGGCCTGGAGCTGCTTGTCCTTTCTGACCCCATAGTTCTTGTCATTCCCTGGCACTTTGGTGTTCTTAGTGCTCTTGAATCCGCCAAAGCCCATGACCTTTAGCATTTCCCATTCGTCGTCGTCCATGTCTTCTGGTTTCTGCCTCTCATCCTTCATCTCGACATCTGGTGTCTCTTCCTTGACGATGTCGGTCGAGGAGCGAGGACCAGTTGGAGGCTTTGCAGAGCCGCCAAATGGACCGCGAGCACTACCGCGAGGTCCTTTCGGTGGTGAGCGGTCGCGGAAGCTGGGGCGGTCGTCCCTGCCTCCTCCCCTCCTGTCGTCGCGCCCTCGTCCGCGATCATGACCAGCTCCAGGCCTGGCTCGGTCACCACCCCTCCCAGCTCCATCGCGCTCATCTTTCCGGTATGGCGATCGTGAACGATATCGGGTGTCGCGTCGGCTGCCGCGGTCTCTAGGACTGCGCGAGCGGTTGCGCCGTTCTGTGGGTGTGCCGCCTCGCTCACGGCCTTCACGTGGTTCGCGACGGCTGTCTCGCTCGCGGAAGCGGTCGCGCGATCGCTCGTTATCTGACATTGCTATGTTGTAGGGAGCTGTGCGTGAGGTTGGGAAGCGACTGTCGCGAAGAGCAGATCAAACCGTTGGCTGGGTTCGGTTGCCAAGACCATCGCCATTCAGCCCTACCAAGTTGGGCGATACATGTCATAGTACACTATTGTAGTTTTTGGAAATAGAAGTCGAAATATTAAAAAAACAATCTTATTACAACTATGGAATATATGTTAAGAGACTCGTAACCCAAGATAGTTGGAAAGCAATACCATAGCGCTAACCCGTGATCACGTGACATATTCACTGAGCAAAAAAAAGAATCTTCAAAAACATACGACAGCGGGGATTCGCCAGTGGTCACCCACCTGACTACTAATCCGCCGGTATTCTGTTTAACTAGGGAAGATCGAACGGGTTTCCGTGCTGCCGAGAAATCCTATGGTCGTATGTACCATAAAAATCAGGATTGGTGTACCATATTATCGAGCAGATAAAAATATTGGGGACATGGGCTAGATCTGGTTGTTCGAGGGTGCTCACGTGATGCTATCGATATCCTTAACTTAGCTTGGCAATGCTGCACGAACAGGACTTGATCTCTCTACCCCCTTTCGCACGCCGCACACAGAGAGTAAACACTTAGTGATATCTCTCTTCAATATAGTTGCGAAACAAAGACTCTGCACCTGCCCCTTTACATACATAGTACTACGCGCCAACAAACTTATCCATGTTACTCACACATTCTCTAGCTTTTTAATATACTACCCCCTCTACACGGCGTACGAAATGGTGTACAGATGGCATTCAGTGAGCACCCTCGAACAACCAGATCTAGCCCATGTCCCCAATATTTTTATCTGCTCGATAATATGGTACACCAATCCTGATTTTTATGCCTGTTACAAAAGTAGTTGCCTAGTTCTACCACAGCTGCCCCATGGAGCGTGCTGCGGGGTGTGAGGTGTTTGTTGGTACACTCTCATACAACCATGTTTTGATTTGTAGCAATAGTATCCACCTCGAATAGTCGACGAAACAGCTTTCCAATAACCCTGCCCAAGCCATGATAGTCTACTCAGTGTTAATGCTCCTAGGCGACTACACATTAACCATGGACTGCAAGCGAGACTGAGATCGCGTGACCCATAGCCCTCTGCTTCGTGCCTTCCCCGTTCCCTAATCATCGAAAAAGCCAATCACACATCATCCACATTGCCCCTCCAGCCTCATCTTCATGGGCATCTTTGCAACCCACCCACAAGGCTACTCTGCAAAACCGCCTTAGGCTTTTCGTATATCATCCATTTCCCAACATGCCCGAATTCAGCGACACCCCACCAGCTGCACATCAAATTTCCCTGCTCCTGCACACAGCGGTCGACTTCGGCCTCAATTCAGGCGTCGGTATTGGTATCATTCAAAGCACGGCACCAGGTGTGGGCCTGCCCTTGACTCTACCAACGGAGGAGCAAGCACATGGTATCGAGCGTGGCCAGGCCAGAGCTAAGAACCTCACAACGCCCGAAAGAGCTCATATGTTCGCACTTATACTTGCCATAGGGCTAGCGTGCAGTACAATCAGGCGAAAATGCACTGCCACACGCATCAAGGTGCAGAGTATCATGGTGCTCTGCAGTTTGCTAGCGGTGGTTGAACTGATTAAACATCACCAAGCTCACGGTCCTAAGAGTCTCGAATCAGTGGTCAGTAAGGAGGACCGCTCGATGATCAGAAGAGTCCTGGCGAGTGTAAGGCGGCTGTCGAGATACGATGTTCAAGTCTCAATCGTAGAAAATGGGGCAGAAGGCAACATTGGGAAAGCAACGAGAGCAAAGATGATAGCCAGCCACAGGAAGAAGAGGCCGCTTCGTCGCTGTCGTCACGAACGACGAATCATGTCAAAAAATGCCGACATGGCGGATGATGAGGAAGAAGATGGAGGAAGCGACAGGGAAGGGGATGGAGTCGACGATGGGAAGAAAGGATAGACAACAGCTCATATTCGGAACATATAATAGCAAGAGAATCTTCAGGTGTATTTGTGAGGGACGAGATAAGTGAGCCTGAATTGCACTGAGCTCGAATAAACACTCCTAATTTCATAGCTCCAGCTGCAAAGTAACTGATACGAAGCGAACAGAACTAGGCAGCCCGATCTCTAGACCTCCAAAACCTCCAAACCTCGTCATGTATACTCGTGCATCCAATAAGGACAGATTCGGACCTTGTACAAGGCGTAGAGACCATGCAGAATGCACAAAGATGCCCACGTAGCGATTGTAAGACAAAAAGAGAATACGGACCGAGCGAGAGATAGAACGAAATAAGGAGAATAGGACGAGGGCCTGTCGGTAGAATAATCGTTCGGATCGGGCAATGGCGAGCAACTGCCGGTGCAGACGCGCGGTGTGGAAGCTGAAAAGATCCGTGAGACGCGCGAAAGTTTCCTTTCGTCAGCAAATTCCTGGTGAGTGCGGGAAGAGGAAGGCTGAGCCAAGAACCCTGATTAGTCCAACTCCGGCCCCCTTTAGTTGCTGAGGAGTCGAACCTCCGCGAAGTGGCACCTTCCCAAATCGCTGGCCCGGCTGCTCCCCTTTGGTTCAAGATACACGCGCTAGGCGGTAGGACTGGTCTCACCTGCTCAAGCCCAGAAGGTATGCTGTCACGAAAGAGCACTCTGTTAGTGTAATCGAACGCCTAGCCAGACGGTGGTATGAGCATCAAAGAGGGAGGCATGGAAGAGATGGGATTGGCGTGCATGCTGATATAGAGAGACAGCGAACAACAGTGATGTACGTCGATGCTACCGAGTGTCCGGCGGTATGGTGGCAGTATTAGATAGAAGGGGGGTAGCGAAGAGATCAAGGTGACCAAGAAGAAAAATACCATGGCTTATGAGCTGAAAAGAAAGGTTAAATGCACCGAACGAATGCAGATATTCGTGGATCGTGGTGTGAAGAAGAGGTGGATGATTGTGAGCAGCAGGTATACTTTATGCAGAGCACAACAGTAGGACCACTAATGCGGAAAAGGGCTACAGGCTCAGCCTGATCAGTAACGATGGTTGTCGTAGAAAGCAATGTTCAAATTCAGTAAGAAGAGAAGAGATCAACACCTCAAAACCAGGAAGGGAGTCAATGAATCAAGGAGGAGGTGTAGAGAGCTACTGCGTATCAAATTCAAACAAGCGGTTACTACTAAAAAGCAGAAACATATCAGCAGATAGTAATATTTTGCACTTTTCGTGTACAAAATCCCATCTTCGATGAACAAATGATTGTCTATAGCCAGGTGGTATCACCATTCTATTCCATAACGCCATACCATGCAGGGTATCTAAGATGCTCTCGTGAAACGCATGACCCGGGGCACTCAAAATAGTTCAAGACCAAGTTGCTCAAATTTCATCCTCTTCCTCATCAAAGTCATCCTCAGAGCCCATGTCGTATAGAATACGGCCGCCCTCACCACCCTCACCCTTTTGAGCATCAAAGTAAGGAAGGACGATGCCTTCGCGCGCCTGCTTCTGCTTGTCGGTAAGGCCGAGGTTGAACGTCGATTCCATCTCATTGTCAGCGGTATTTGCAAACGCTTTCGTGTCCTGGCTCGCGTATGCAGGAAGCTGATCGAGTAGAATGACGAATTCTTGCTTGATTGTACCGAAAGGCGAACCACCAACGGGAGCTTGATAATCCGAGCGACGGCCAGGTCGGAGAAAATAAGTCTCGCCCTCAGAACGGCCAGATTTGCGTCGAAATTCGGCCTCAAGGACGATGCCACGGCGATCGTTGGCGTCGAGACATTGGACGATGCCTTCGGCTTCCTGAAGCAGACCGTGGGTAGGCTCAGGCAGACTGCGCTCTCTAGCTGCCTTTGCAGCGAGACAGTGAGCTAGAGATTTGCAGGTAATGACGGAAGTCGCCATATATGTGACCAGATCGAGTGCCTGGGGGGCATACGGGGTCTCCGGTCGCACGTTATGGCCAGGTAGCATATCTTGATGATAGACGCCGACAAGGGTGGACGCGAACTCTCCAGCGACCATATGGAAGAGCCTGCCCATATCGATGCCTTTACCATTGAGCGCATCATATAGTGAGTCGATGATGACGAGGCTCTCTTTTGTACCACTCAGGGCCTTGCGCAGTCCATGCATGATCTCCTCTCCGGTGGCGCCAAACCCGGGGACGGTGCGGATAGCTGACATGAAATGTGATGATTCAAAAGCAACGACAACAACATTGACATTCCGAGATAGTGCGCGTCGCATCATCTCGGTTAGAAAAGGATGTGCCCGCTGGTTGAGGTCATCGAGGACGAGTGTAAAGGGTGAGGTATTGGCGCGGACATTGAGAACCCTAGACATGAGGTGGACTGAGTGGCGCTGGTATTGCGCGAGAGATGCAGATCGACTCATTTTGGAGTTTGGAGCACCTGACACAAAGTTTGGGATTTCTTCGGCAGACTGGATGAAGCCCTATACAAAATTTGTGTTGCTGGCAAGTTTGCCAGGGTGGTCAGGGAACTAGCTGGACGCTGTACTATTTTTGTCAGACAGCTGTCAGAACAACCTGTATCCCTCTGGATAACTGTAGTCTGATCAATGTCAGCTGGAAAGATGGAATCCATTGACTCGAAGCATTCTTGTAGTGTGTGAATTGATAATTTGACCCGACAAAAAACAATTTAATGCCACGTGAAATGGCAAGGGGCTGGGGGGTGTATCGGGGCCGTACAGACTTTCGGGGAAATGCCGAGTACTGTGGGATGATAGGAAGCCCAGGGAGACTCAAGAAAAAAAAGCGTACCTGCAGTGAATGGGGAAGGCAGCCGGATGTGCGGAATCAATTTAGCAATTTAAGTTTGCCAAGGCCGATTAGTAAAGTCAGGCTCTATACAACTGAGGGACGTTGAATCGCAACTGTTGAAATTCGCTGGATGGTTTGTTGATTTCTGAAGCAGCATTGTAGAATCATGACAAACGGTCGCAATAGTGGGGTTGTGCAGTGAATAGTCCAAGTCATTTTCGTGCGCGCTAGTGCCTTTTGAAACTAGCACCGGCCTTTTATGGAGTTAGGCACTTGCAATGCCGTCCCCACTTTCCCACGCGAAACGTATTGCTCAGACGTCCGGGGTACAAATGGACATTGCAGCCGACTAGCGACATGAAGTGTTCCTCAGTGGTGATCCCGATATGACAAGCAACGCGCCATCCTCATCGTCAAAGCCTCCACGGCCCAAGTCACCACACTTTCCTCCACACAACGCTCCACGCGTATGGTTCATCACGAGAGGAGTATCGCCAATAGCTATCGCATTAGCGAGACAAGTACTCGAGCATGGTGACTATGTCGTGGCCGGCGTGATGCCTGTTGAGTTTGAGAAAAGAGAGGGACAAGTAGACGATTTTCGGACGTTCTTGCAAGATGTGAAACAAACAAACAGATGGCGTGAGCATCTGAGGGTTGTGGCATTGGACAGTAGGTATGTATTCGAAAATCGCGTCAAGACTGTTATTGCGCTGATTGCATCGCGTATAAAGGGTCGTTGGTCAATGCCAGGCAGCGGTTGCCGAGGCTGTGGAAGCATTTGGGCGGATTGACGTTCTACTATGCGCCGCGAGCGAAGGTAAGCCCTCTTTGCGTCAAAGGAAAACTTGGGCTGATCACCGATCTTGAGGGTAGCTGTCATAGGGACGGTTGAGGAGCTAGCCCAGAGCATTCGAACAATAAGTCTAGTTGACGAAATCTTCGAGATCAACTTTTTCGCGAATGTTAATATCATCAAAGCCGTGCTTCCCATCATGCGAGAACGGAAGAACGGTCATCTCATTGTGATAACTGGCATCAGTAGGTTCTCTTTACGGCTCTTATCGGCTTGCGCGTATTCTGACTATTAACAGCCGGTCATCTGGGCACGCCAGGCCTGGGAATGTACTGCTCTTCCCAATGGGCTATCGAAGGCTACTGTGATGTGAGTATTTTATAATGAATAGCGCCGTTAAATCTACTGAAATTTTCCCTATAGAGTCTCGCCTACGAAATCGCCCCCTTCAATGTCAAGATGTCATTAGTTCAAGCAAATATGGAGGTAAACGTGCTCACAAACCGCATCACATCCGTCCCTCCTATGCCGGAGTACCTTCAAGGCGAAAACCCTGCGCCTTTGGCTCGGGAAATCTTCTCGGGTCTCCTAGACAAGCTAGAACGCATCGAGAACCCTTCTGCTCACCCCCCTCACAACTTTGACGAGACGAAATCTCCTGGCGAAGACAGCAACATGTCCGAGGCTGGACAGGATGCAGAACCGACAATGGGCGATTTACTCAATTCCAATACAGTGACGAGCTTGTACGCGCCATTGCCCGCAGCAGTGAAAAGCAGTTTGATCGCAGAAACAGTGCACGCACTGACTGCGATCGGGGGTCATGACAACCCTCCTGCGCGCCATATAGTAGGCATCGAGGGAGTTACAGCTGTCAAGGAGAAGCTCAAGACCACAAGTGAAGAGTTGGAAGACTTTGTTCAAGTTAGTGGCGCGGTGGATATTGGGCATCGAGACCATGAGGGGACTGGAATGTCTATGGACCAAGGCATGTTATGAATGGTTGGCGTTACTGATTGTTGGTTAGACGGTATTGGGCGATTCACGTTTGTGACAAACACCGCCGGTATTTCGCTGTAGCACATCTGCGCGTCGCTTTGGGTTTGTTGTATCACTCTGTATTAAACTACATACTTTGTACGGTAGCATATTCAATCCTGTTGTTATATGATCAGAGAAGTCAAGTCGTTGTACCTGCCATCCATCAACGTGGCAGCTCCATTGGGTTGCTCTCTCAGCTCATCACCACCATCGGCTATGGGGCTATCTTCGCGGGTGCATTTTTCCTGCGTATCCTCCGAAACAACGACCTCCACCCTAAATAGCCCTTTCCTTCTTCCTTCTCCATCCCGTCTACGAGATGCTCCCTCGCATCCACGTACCACACTCGCCAGACAACCACGACTATAAAAGTCAAGGGAACTGCAATGACTGGAGACGAATTAGATCAGCATCGCTTGAGGAAGCATTCATTTGTTTGTACTTACCCCACATGAGCCAAAAGTCTTGCGACACTGTAATATGGTGAGGGTACTCTTCCTGCAGTTGCATGAACTGACTGCCAAATATAGATGCGACTGTACCCAGAGGCATGAAGAGAAGCGTCGTAACAGCAATCGTCTTCATGCTCTGGTTTTCAGACTGCATTACTTTACTGTCACCCTGTGTGACCACATTGAAAGACAGCTGGATGATGTTGGAGATGCGTGCGTCAAGACTCGTAAGCCGCCGCTGTGTAGACTCAAAAAGCGTCTTGCGGTAGTCCAATGCCTGGCGGGTGAACTTTTGGTGGAAGTTGGGTTTTTTACCGGACACACTCTCATGGTGATCATAGAGGCCTTGGAGGGTAGCCAGGGCTGCCTCACAGTTCTCGCGCAAGTAGATTGTATGCTTCGCGAGATTGTGAAGGCCGGTAAAATGTTCCTTGAGCAAGTCCTTTGTTGCTCTCCCAGGATTTCTCGCCATTTCCAGTGCTTCCTGATGACGTGTTAGCAGCCATCTTGACGCCATAGAAGGTGACATACTGTCTCCATTTTCCCGAAAATATCTCCTAGGTTCCACCCTGTCCAGTCCAGGACTTTGTACATTTCTTCGAATGCTACCTCCAGCAGGGCATATGGATCTCGGATCAGATCCTCACACTTTGCCATGTCTATCAAGGCACGAAAGCGGCTCTGAAACGAAGCTGGAACCCCAAAACAAAACAATTCGACCACAGGCGAAGCTGTGGTTGGTGATAAGGTGCCATCGCTACCTGAGCTGGATGTACGCGCAGCCTTTGGAGTTGTGGCGTTCTGCTCTCGGATTTTGAGTACGAACCCCGGTTTTATCCAGGAGAAATTTGCCTGAGCTTGACTTTGGGCTTTCTGACGCATCCCTAGTCCGCTAGTGTCTTCTTCTTCACCGCTGAGATGGACAATCTTTTTGTCGACTATTGCGAGAGTTTTGCACAAGAAATGGAACCACACAAACGTTGTTCCGTCGACATCTTCACGAGCCGCGAACGACTGTGAGACACCTTGCAGACCCTCGTCGACAAACGCGCTTGGGATTCCCCATTCTTCAAGAAACTCAAGCAGACTTTCACCGTAGTTCCCAGTGGGGTTATCTGGGGGTGCGAATCTATTTCAGTCAGTTGCTGTCGGGAATCCTGCTATGTACAATACTCACATTACCCGGACGGCCCCTTTGCTCTGCGCTTCGAGCGCTTCGATAGACTGGATACCACCGATCTCCTTACCCTGGACAGCTGAGTCTAGCCATTCAAAGATATGCAGATTTACGACTCCATAAGACTTTTCTTTCCTGGATTCCGCACTGTTTCGCGACTTGGTTCTGAACTCATGAAAAGGTCTGCGGTCTGCAGTCAAGCTCCGAAACGATGCCATCTTTTACTGCTTGCACAGGGGGCTGAACGCACCCGACTAATAAGTAATAACATCATTGTACGAAGACTTCTAGGCGGAGATAGTACTTGTGAGCTGACCGGTTAGTCACACTTTACTCGTGGCTCTAACCGTGGCACAACTGGAAACGACACTATGCAGAGCCCCTGCAGCCATCGCTTGCAGCAAGCCCCCTCCCACCTGCAGGCGACCTCTTGGGGGCCAAAAACACAATGCAAAATTCATCCAGGAGCTCAACGGAAAAGCAATAGCATGTCCTGACCTTTCAGAAGATAGTAATGCTAGCGCGAAACAAAATTGGTGGCGTCAGGCTGAGATTGCCAAGGATTCAGCTGGCAGTGACCTCGCCAATCTTTGCCCAAAAGGGCAGTGCACACGAGAACACGCATCACGCGGATTGGTAGAGTGCAGCACGGTAGCCTCTTTTCTGAATACAGCCCTGGTGTCTGGGCTAACAGTGTCTGCCTCGTTGCTTAAAGCTGTCTTGGCACGGCATGATATGACAACCAACGTCCGGTAAGTAACAAGTCCGCTGGCCAGTAAGTAAAGGGTACGGTACCCACACGCACCTACGCTTTGTGTTTAGCGGAGCACAGGAACTGGCAACATTGTGTAAGAGGGTAAATTCTGCGAGCCTATAAATGTAACATCTAGCTTTCTCCGAACTACTGACATGTGTATGCTGAAGCTATACACGTGTCTGGGTGGGAAAGGCCAAGAAGAGTGCGCCATCTTGCAAAGTTTCGCCATCCCTGGAAACTTTCAGGCGGAGAAGATAGTGTGGTCTGGCATTGCTCATAGACGTAGTACAGAAAATTCGTTCACACAAACTACTTTCAGCCTTGTCTGGCAAGTTCCGGTCTTTGTCGACTATGCATTAACGCCATCACACACTTCGCCAGGAATGGGGCGATGGGGCCGCCAACGCAGCCAATCATTCAGGACAATGTCAAGCTGAACCCCAAATGTGGCATACACCCACTAAAATTAGGGTCATGTGTAACTTGGCCCCATCAAACCGATCAGGATGGCTCTAGATCCCAAGTCTCGAAGTTGATAAGATCGCTTGCGTTCGCGCCTCGCCAGTGACTCGAGCAAGCTGGCAGAGACTACCGCCCATTTCAATTAGGCGCTATAATTGAATGGTATAATAGCCCTGAATTACCTTCACCCCTTTTCACAAGCCGCTTACACTAGGCAGGACTACTCTGCTAATCTCTCTGGCCGACACGGTGGAGGAGTCGATCCTGAAACTGGTGCCTTTGTCCACGTACAATCATACCAGCAATCTTATTACCCTGTTCGTATAATCTAAATTCTTATACCGAGCACTTGCTAATCTGATTGATTTGGATAGAATCAATCGAGTCACTGTGGTGGAGGCAGCTACGATCCAAATAAGCCCGCTGTCACCATCTCTGCTGTGCCACTGGTATATAATCAACCACCACCTCGCCCCCAACCAACATTCGCATCTCAAGTAAGTTTGAGGTGTAACTTTTTCTATTCACAGCTGACGTGAATCTGAAAAGGCGTCTACTGTGTATGATTCACAACAGTATCAACACTTTCAGCCACCACCACCACAACAATATCAACAACAACAACAACAACAATACCAAGTAGACTCCCGACCAGGTTTCATCACACAGCTGTGTAATTGCTTTCGGTAATTTTCAAAATGCATGACCAAAACGTCCAGGCTTCGGTATACGAGACGACATATGTCTCCAATACCCCAAACAACGGCCAGGCGCCAGATCCGGAGAAACAGCCAGGACAATCACTCATTCTGGTTCGTCAACCCTGACCTAAAGTCTACAGTTCCTAATGAGATATAGCCCCGTGGACCCTTGAGGCTCAAAGGGTATAGGTACATCTTCACCCCGTTTACCAATGCAAAGGCGGGATTTCCAAACTTCTACCGTAAGCCAGGTCTCGGATACCAAAAACTTGGTCATTACAGGCATCGAGATTGTTTGGATCGAGAATGGGAAGGCGACTATGATGATCGCTACATTTCCGCTTGGGACGGCAAAATTTCGAAGCTAGTTGTGCAAGCAGTTGACGACATTTACGAAAACAATACTGGGTCTACTTACAGGCGTACATTCATCCGCAATGTTGCGCCCATGTACATGCGCTTGGCCAACTGGCCATTTGACCACATCGATTATGCGGCGAACAATGGCCAGGTCTCAAATAGCGATCTCATGATGCTTGGCTTCAAGTGGTTTGCCGCGGCGTGCTTCATCACTGTTTGCGTATGTTCTCTTGTCCACTAATCAGCAACATCGTTCTAACAAAACGGCAGATCTCTAGTCCCAGTCCCGCTGAGATTGCCGATCGCAATGGAGGCAACTACGACACTGTTCCTTACAAGTACTTTGGCTATCCCAAGGTCGCAAAGAACATGCTTGAGACGACCAACCCCAATGGCATCGTTCCGAGCCAGGCAAATCCCGTTGCTGAACGCATACTACAACCACGGTATCTTTGCTTCTTGCGTGATGGGAAGCCTGCAAAGATCACCAAGGTAGATGAATGGTAAGTCCTTGCTCATCAACTTTCAGGGCTACCATTAACTTGGTTAGGATTGCGGAGCAAGGTGGAGCTCACAACCTTTCCTATGTATTTATTGCATACACGGCAGAGCAATTCAACACACCCGAAGACTTCAGAGTTTTACACGAAATGGCCGATGCAGCTGCGCGTAGAGCCGGAGTGATTGCATACTGGGTTGGCTGCTCCTGCATGCCTGACAACCAGTTACAAGAAGATGTACGTAAAAAGCACGATCAACGCTGAAGGAGCCTCACTGATTTTCATCCTCAGGTCTACCGTATTTGCGATGTAATCAGAGGAGCCCGATCCCTCGCCATTGCTGTTGGCCCTCCTTCAAACAACGCATACGAGATCAACACACCAGAACTCATGCTTCAGCAATGGGGCCGTAGAGTCTGGACTTTCCCAGAAGTCCTGCTAGCGCCTGCAGGAAGAGACATCAGCGTCTTTGTGCGTGGCAGCAATCTCGACCACCCCATCATGGTGCCCAAGAACCAGTTCGCGGTTCAAGTATGGCTGGATGATGCCCATGTCGCTCGACAGGTATGAGTGAAGACCTATCACCTCTCTTTGGTATCCTTTACTAACCAGACAAGCTCATCGATCATTACGAGGGCAACCTTATTCTGAGCCAACTAGAGCTCGTCACCCTTGCTCTCGAGTGCCTGCACAACAGAGACACGACACAATACCTCCCCGGAGACCACAGCTACGCACTAATGGGTCTTCTCCGCGTGCGCCCTCAAATCGACCCTACAGACTCTGCATTCCAAGCTTTTGCTCGGTACGTTCATCTCTCCCCCCCCCTCTCAAACACCTCTCTTATATTCCTTTTACTAACCCAAACAACCATAGTCTCTCCCTCGCAAACGGAAGCGAACAACTCCTAGAACGCCTCATTTGCGTCTTGCCAAAAACCCCAAACCAACCCTGGCACTCAATGGACGATGCCTATAATGCCAAACTCTGGGATATCCTTCCCCAAGATGTAGGTATTGCCGGCGTAGGCGAAGACGACAGCATCATCCTCGATGGATGCCGCGCCGCCAACATCCGCTGGAAGTCCTTCACACCCGTCGCATACGTCCGGCGCGAAGCGTGGAAGCGGTGGCTCGCAAAGAAAGCCCTGCGTCTCGGCGGCGTAGTCTTCCTCATTGCCATTGCGCTCACTGCCGTGCCGTCCGTCCGCACAGCAGGTATCGTTCTCATCATCTACTCGCTCGTCCTCATGGGCCTCTCACCCTGGCTACTCCGCCTCCTTTATCTCGGCAAATTCTGGGACCAGCAGTGCTGGTTCTTTGGGTTCGAGGGGTATATGGATCTCGAGACGATTGAGCGCCAGATTTTTGGCGGCAGGCTGGGGCGCCTCAAGTGGAGTGTACGTATTTCTTCTCCTCTTCTTCGTCTTCTTCTTCTTCTCCTTCGATACACAGTAAAGGCAAATAAGCTAACATGAAAAAACAGGCAGCAGCAAGCCCCCTCTCCCGCCACTACCGCAACTCCAAAAACGAATGCACCCCCATCGACCCAACCTCTGACCCCGAAGTCGCCGCTCTAGTCCAAAAAGCCAAATCAGCAGGTCCAGGCGACCAACGCGTCTTCACCCTCGTAGACACCGGTTCGTCTCCCTCCTCCCTTCCCCTTCCCTCTCCTATCAAAAACTAACAAGTCCCCCCCCCCCTAGGTAACATGACAGTAACCCTCTTTACCGCCGAACGGCCCCCTGTCTGCTTCCTCATGGCCGGCTCCGAAGGCGGCATGAAACGCATCATCGGCTGCTCGTACGACTGGACAACGGAAACCATGTACCGCGAGACTGTGCTTCGTATCGGCACGGAATTCGAAGATAAAATGTCGAGGGTGGGCAGAGTCAAGATTGGGTTTAAGAGGAAGCAGCAGCCGTTTGGGACGTTAGCGGAGGTCGGGGAGCCCGTGGGGAAGGAGGTTAAGTGAGTGTATGTATGTTGGATGGGTTAATGAATGATGGAGGCGGGGGTGTGTGCCAGGGTTATGAATAATGTTTTTTTTTGGATTTCCCCCCTTCCCCCTTCTTATGGTTATGAGTGGCTTTCTGGTTGGACGGATGGTTACGCTTTATATCAATGTTATGAATTTATGGTCTCTTGCAAAGTAACATGTCTACATGTTCACACTGGCAGGAAAAGAGATTTCAGCGGTGAAAATACCAACAGTGCTCCATGAATCAAGGGAGATACAAGATGCTAGAGATAAGTAATGACAAATCTATTGTATAAGAAACGTGAAATAGATATAATATTAGTACGACTTCTCAAGCAACCCACCAAGGATACCACGTCCTAGCAACGCGAATGCATGCAACACGACCCTCTCCACCACCTGCCTAAGCCACAGCAGTAACCTCTGTAGGAATAATGGTAAAATCAACCGCAGGACCAAGACCAGTATGAGCAACAGAGTTATTTCCCGTATACGTATACGTAACATCACCCCTATCCACCACCCTCATTAGCTCTTCTCTCCCCAACTTATCCCAGAAAAGACGTATCAAAAAAAAACTTACTGCGTAAAAGAGTACTTGACACTAATAATAGCGCCGATATCGCGACCCTGGTTGAATTCTTGCGTCTGGACATCGCCGGGGACATCGACGCCGACGACGCTGCAGGATTTAAAGCCGCCCTGGACACTGGTGCCGGAGCAGAACTCAGCGTCGAAAGCGGGCTGGCCGGATGGACCGGCGGGCGCGGACACGTTGAAGGAGTAGCGGCAGGTTGCGGCGGTGCAGACGCTGCTGAAGTCGGTGACTTGCCAGGTCCATGGTGTGGTGCTGGGGACGGCTGCTGCGGAGGCGGTGGCGGCGAGAAGAGCAAAGGAGGTGATTTTGGAGAACATGGTGAGAGTGGTTGGTTTTTATTGCTTGGAAGGTAGCGAACGTGTGTTTGTAGTGTGATATTGAACGATGGTGCTGTAGTCTGAAGGTGACTTCCTTAACAGCCCGGCTGCTGGCCTTTTATACTACTATTGTTTCCATTTTCGCCTCAACTTCAGTCACGCAGAGGCAAAATCCATATCCCCTGATGTCACGTAGAATACGAGGCTGTACATGTTGATGTTACTAACAGTACGAGTCGTCGTCCGCTTATGTCGTGTCACGCTCCGCAAGGTACAAATTTAGCCTCACCCCCTGGCGCTTTACTACAAAAGCACGTAGATGCTGGTGACATCATGCTAGAAGCCACCATGGTTTCGAGGTTAACAACGACCATGTTTGTCGTGGTGGCTGGCGATCGTCGCAAGGTGCTGACGAATGATGACAAGCGCCATCAAAATGCCACAATGGGAAGGAAACTAGGTCGTATCCGGTCCAGGCGTCCAGGCAACATATTGATGCTAAATGATTGTATCATCGCAATGTCACACCGTGAGTTTGAACATTACTGAAGAGATATTCAGAATTGTCATGATGCTGGCTATGTCACGTCGGTGCTGGCCGATTAGCAGTAGGCCTCTTCTTGCTGACGGGCGACCCGGTAAAGACGTGACTGTCAGTGACGGACCTCATCATCCTCGGTCGAGACGTGCTAGGGAGATCGAATGGACTTGCGTGACCATGTGTAGACCCCGGAATGCCAATCCTTGATTTACTTCCTGGAGTGGCTACTGGATCCGTGGGCACATCCGCAGGTGGTGGTTCCGCAAGCGGATCAGACAAGAATATTACAAGAAGTTTTTCGACAACATCTCGCATTCGATCTGGCTGAACATGCAATGGTTTCTCCGACATGTGATTTCTCTGTGGAGAGTTATTTACCAGACCTAAAAAAGATAACATATCTAACATACCAGTGCAAGTGCTGCACCCTTGTAGGTCTGATGATAAATCAACTTATACTCATCATCTTTGGCTGCCTCTTCTGGGGTTGTCTGTTCACTCGAGCGCTCGCTTTCGTCGCCAGCAACAGCTAACGATGCCCGACGAGACCTGTTCTGCTTTCGCTGCTGCAGCCCGTGCATGCGCATAGCTGCCATGACTACTTTGACAAGTGCATCCTTGTTCCGCGACTCCGTTGTTGGCTCTTCCGGCTTAATGGGTACAGTAGCGACCTGGGAAAGATTGGATCGCCTCGGATGTGCTTCAGGTGGGCCTTTTCGGCTCAATGGTCTTGTGTCTGAAGAGATGCTCGGTGATCGAGACAGCGGACGAGAGTTGGAGTGCGGAAGGGGACCAGACGAAGACGATGGTCTCGAGTCTGGGAATGGCGAGGCTCTTTTGTCAATGGACAATGACGATTTGCGGTGGGCATAGGGCAGTTGGGACTCGCTTCCCCGAGCAGCCGCTGCTGAGACTGCTCTTCCACCCCTTCCTCTCGCCTTCTTGTTCGCTATTGTAGCCTCCTCAAAGATGTCTCGGTGTTTCCTCGGAGACCTGGGTGCGGCGTGGGCGTTGTGCATTGGTGGGAGGAAATGAGCGTCATTGTCGATTGGCGGGTCGATGCTGGCATAGTGTAGCATATCAGACGAAAGCGGTGTTGCGTGTACCCTGAGTTCTGGAAGCCGTTCGCCCGCATTGTCGACAAATGACAAGGACGATGGCGGTGTTGGTATCCTACTGGCGGCATGCGCAGCAATCGTCCCATAGAAGAGTATTTCTGTTATCCTGGGTTTCTGAGCGCTTTCTGATGTGTCCTGCACTTGCGCTAGTATCCCAATGGGAGACTGTGAGCGCGCGAGGTTCCACCACTCATTTGCATCATGGCTGGATGTGTTTGGGGATGTTGTAGGCTTGCTGAGCAAGAGGGACTCGAACCAAGTTTGAGTGCTTTCTTCGGTTGTCCATACGTCTAGACTGGGGCCGGCGGTGAGGTACAGTGGTATTTTTGCGGTATCAACGGTGGCTAGGAAGCGCAGGCTGGTGGTGGTGAGGGTTGGCGACGACGCGACATTTTGCGTCGTAAGGCTGATTTCTGTGCAATGTTAGTAAGAGTAGAAATATGAACGCAATGTATCATGCCTTTAATTAAACGGCCGTCCGGTAGTAGGAGATGCCCGCTCCAGACATCAGTCATTGCACATGTACGTAGTAGTTGTCAGTTTTTAGTCGAGGCAATACCCGCGTCAGCTCGGCGGGATGACGCGCTTCGGTCCGCACTAAGAACACGCGACTGCACGTGCAAGCTACCATTATCACAACACTATATCATTTATCAAAGAGGTAGCACGGTGAGGTTTCTTTAAAATTCTCACAATTCTTCTACTACGATGCCAAAGATTCTGCAAGGTCGAGTGTTTAAATCTCTCCCCCTCAACCTAAGAAGTAACTCCAAGAAATATTGAAGCCCATTTTAATATCAAATCTGATTCCTCTAAACGAACCGATTGCAAGGAGTTTTTCAAGTTTTAGTGCCAAAGAAGCTTTATTATTATCTTCTCCTTAACGGACTCCCGTACCAATTTTAAAGACGAAAAATACCGTGTATCTAGCCACTGCAGATAGCCTATATAAGCCAATACAATAACTCTTTATCATTTCTAGTCAGAGGGAATTGGTAGTAGAATATAGTAGCTACTGATCAGGAAGAGGGGTATCGTAGTGAGTTTTCTTCTAGGTACCAAAACGTTTATACTAGATTAAGAGTTTAAATCTCTCTCTCTCTCTAAAACTAAATAGTAGATATAAGAATTCAAAGACAATTTTGATATTTAAACTAAATGGTCTTTGAACTTCTAATTCATAGGGAGGAGTTGTTAATTTTTAGCGCTGAAGAAGCTTTCTTAATTTTTCCTTGTTGGCCATTGCACTACTTCTGATCAAATTACTGTATCTAGCCACTATAGGAAACCACTGCATAGTTGATACAACAATGACCATTAATTGGAGAGGAGGTGAAGCCCTGTGGAATTGATCTCTAGGATCAGAGTTTTACTGGATGGAATTCCAATGCATGCAAGAGATACTGGGTTGCCAAACCCAATGGCTTTCCCTCCCACTCCTTCCTCCAGAATCTTGTCTGAGGCCCAAGCCCCGGAGCCGCCCTGTCAAAGACTGTTTTCTCCTGCATAAGATCCCAATGGGCGGCATTCTTCCACCTTAGCAGCATTGGTATGAGGATTTTGCCGGTAATGTTCTTGTTACGACAAGTGGTTGCAAAATCGTCAACTTGGGTGTCAAGCCAGGCAAGGGAAGGATCGGCGGGCTGCCATACGGATAACGACTCAAGAGTTGTTGCCTGATCGAGTAGGGTGAGCGAGGTCTGGTAAATGACCGAAACATCTCTTTGGGCTAACATCAGGTAGTGCGCCATTCGCTGCGACGATTTGACCGAGAGGCCGTTTGGCAGCATGGATGTATCGAAAGAATGGGCATGCTGAGCATGCGAGAGGTCGGTACGCAGGGTAAGATGTCGCAGATTTGGTGGGAGTAGATGGGTGACTTGTGTTTCGATGGTAAACTCGGGGTCTCCAGTCAAGAAGGGAAGTGGGACCTCCAGAGTGTGAAGTTTAGGGAAGTGCGTCATATCAAGGTGACCATGCAGCACCATCAAGATGCGGGGTTGGGAGTAGAACCAGGCGACTTTGTCGCAATATTCTATACTGAAGACAAGAGTCTCCAGCGTGGACTGAAAGGCTTGTAACACATCGCACCAGGCGGCTAGATCGACGACAGGATCTGTCATTGAACTGCCGTCGAAGGTGAAGTCATAGGTAAGGGAGCGTAGCCTAGGGAAGCATTGGAAAAGAGAGCGTGTACTTGCGATGAAAGCGCCCGAATGGCGGAAGACCAATGTGGTGATATTAGTCGGTCTGATGCGCTGGATGAGTGGAACGTTAGTTCTGAGCGTGGATTGATGACGCAATCCGCCTCGGACTGAAAGCTCGAGGGATTGGATATTAGGGAGATTCAGAAAGTGTTCAGCGCCAAGGTAAGTTTTTGGGTCGCGGTATGCTATGCCACTTGTTTGATCAACGACAAGAGATGTGTGTGTGATGGATGACAGGCGACGGACAAGGGATTGAGCCAAGAAGCGCGGAGCTCCCAATGGTTCGGGAGCCAGGGTATCGGGCAAAGCTTGAAGATAGTCATACGTGGTAGACTTGCAGTCGGTTACGTGTAAATGTTGAAGTGATGGGAGGACTAGGATGATGAGTGCAGCATACGCAGAATACTCGCGTGATTCTAGGGAGGGGAGTTGTTAGAAAGCAGGGCTAGCAGTATAGAACCAGGTGTTGATGTTTTTTTTTATAGTTGCGGATAAGTCTTAGTGATGCAGGCAGTGTCACGACACAAGAGTCTCCCAAAAGATGGGCTATGAAAAGCCACATACCGAGTGCCTCTTTCAGGAGATGATGGGTAGAAAACATGGTCTCGCTAGACCAAATATCCATGGCCTTTTGAAGTAGGTAGACATGGTCGAAAGAGCTATCGTGAGGAAGGTGTCGCTGGCCTTGAGTAACGCTTTGACCAGAGGACACACCCAAACGGATCGACTTGACATTGCTGGCTTTTTTGCAGTCCTTGAGGATGTTCAGACAAAAATGGTCAATCCTTGGAAGCCTGTTGCTGGGGGGGACGAAGAGATCGACATGGCGGTAGAGGAATGGAGTAGCGAGTGTGTGGAGATGGCTGTTGAGGCGGCAAAACGAAGACGTGTCATGCTGTGAAAGACGGGAGGTTATTTGCTCGAGCAGCTCATTGGGGAGACTGGAGAAGGATGCCATTGCAGAGGATGGCTGTGTCGAGTGACGATGGCTATTTGATCTTGCTGTGGTCGAGGCGGATGCGGATCCGCCGAGGTCCGTGCCTATTATCCGTGGAGCTCATCATTGGCAAGCAAGCTGGAGGCAACTTGGGGACCCGGAGATATGGTTTGCGCATACCGTCGATGTACGGAGTAGCAGATTCAACGGCAGAGAGTGCTAATGGCTGTAGGGTGGTGTGCTAGCGGCGATGGTGGATCCGACAGGTGCAGCGACGAACAGGCGTAGTGTGCTTAGGCAGAGCGAGTCAAGGCCAGGCAGCGGTGGGGCCATGACATGCGTCTTCACATGGCTCGACGCTGGCCAGTCAGACGCGCCCTATTTCCCGGGCCAACCCCGCGTTTGGAGACTCGTCGACGGGCTCGACGAGGGGCATATGCATCCATGTTAGCATCTATCCAGACATATGACGCTCCAGACGACATGGTGTTGCACACTGCCGGCCATGCGCGCTCACGCTGCCAACGGGCTGAGGACCAAGGGCAGGGCAGAGCAGAGCAGATGGGCGACACATGTGACACGGGCCTGGTCGGCGCTATGGAGCGAGTAGGTAAGGCGAGATGGGCGAAAGGCAGAAGCACAGCAGGGAAAATGTCGTCTGCTGGCAACCAACCCCCGGCCAGCGCCAACGTGAACGGACAGGCGGACGAGGGGGGTTGGGCCGAGTACGAGGGAGCGAGCGTGTCAGAGTCCAATGACCAGCCTCTGCTTCCGACTTGTTCCTTGCCCATCGACAGTTCGACGGTTCGCGGCTCCGTCCACGAAACAACCAACCGTCCGCCTCGCCCACACTGGCCATCAGCTACATACACTACCTGCCCTCACCTCGGCTACTATCCCTCCATGCATGCCCATACATATATATAACACACACATACAGTACATAGCCAGCCAGTCAGCCACACCAGAAGCAGTAACAACACCTCCTTCATCGTCACCCTCACCCTCAACAACAAACAGCAACTACGTCACACGCCCGCACTCCCGCCCGCCCCTGTCTCGTACATTGATAATCGCCCGCTAATCGCCTGCCGCGGCCTCTGCCACGAGAGCGTATGGCGTAGACACGACGTTTCCACCAGACTCCACCACCACCAACACCATCACTGCCCATTGCTTGCCTGCACCCCACGCCCGTTACACGTCGCATTTTGCCCCTCGGCCCGCCAACACGCCCGTCCACACCGCCCTCAGCCCACCCAGCGCCTCTTGCTCAACAAACACAAAACGAGCCACCGGGCCTTGATGCACGACGACGCACACCGGCCCTCACCAGACCACCCCGCCCCCGATCGCTCCATGACTACCAACAGGCCCTTTCTCGGGGGCTTCCTCGCTGCCTTTCGCGCCCAGCAGCCCTCTCTCCAAAAGACCGTGTCCTCGCAAGCTGCCTCTGTCGCATCCTACGCCCAGAACACCACCCCAGCACAACAGCAACAGGCCCGTGACTCGGCTGCAGCCGCCTCGCGCACCATTACTGCAAAGGCGCGATCTCCTTCACCGGGCGCGACCGTTGCTGTCCAAGGAACCGGCCACTTCCAGCCCACCAGACAGCACGCCCCTCCTCCCTACACCCGCTCCACATCGCCCCAGGCGAAAGCCTTCCCCATACCAGGCGCGTCGCAACGGAGCAGGAGAGGCTCAGACAGCTCTTCGGACGGCTTCCATGAGGCCATGGGCGCAGAAAAATGGTATATTGGTGGCCGCACCGCCACAGGCGAGGAGAAGTTTTACAAGCTTGGCATGGTTAAGCGACACAAGAGCGCGGATCGCTTGAGCCTGGATAAGCTCAGCATATGACATTCGCTATAGCTACTCGCATCACTTTGGTTTTAAAAGGCGTAACTGCATCCACGGCGTTTGGGACTCACTGTATACGCACCCTTTCTTGGGGTCAGGATCAACATTTTACGACACTCTTGGGTACACATTTGGCCACGGCCACGGCTGACATGGCCTATATACACCCATATCTGAGCTCTTGATTTGAGCGTTCTGCACTGTATTGCTGCTACTTCTTGTTTTCCTCTTCGAATTGTCCACGTGAGCACCCACGTGAGTGGCCCTGCGCCAAGATACTCCCTTGCACTATTCCCGAGTCCACTCTTGCTCACTTCACTGCCTACTGCCTGGTATATATTGCATCTACTCTGACTACAGCCTAGAACACAATGCCTGTCTTGACCTGAATCGTCAAGACACAGTCATACACCGCCGGCAACGTTTCCGCGCGGACATTCTTGTTCCGATGTACCTGTGGCCATGATCCACTTTTCGGATATATCTACTCCTCGAAGCGAAGATTCTTCACGGAAAAGCTTTTCTATGGACGACGACGCGTATCCACTCGCGGATATGATCCGCCATTAGCGTCCTGCAACCCAAGCATAACCCAATTTGTAGCCCAAACCAATCCTACTTTAATGCTCTTTATTCGCTTGCATCTTTCCTTTATCTGATATCACCCAATCCTCTCCGACTCATTCACTACTGACGTTGTTTTTGTTTCACCAACTTGCCTTCTATGAGTACGCATAATGGCACCCTCTTCCACATCCTCCTCAGTACCCGCTGGCCCTCAGCATGCCAATCCCGACACCGAACCTGAGAAGCAGTATGCCTCGATTGTCCCTGAACAACAACCCCAGCAAGACCCACTGCAGCTCCAACGCACAGTCTCGAGCAGTCACCACGACATGGTCAATGTCCAATATGTTGCAACCGGCGACAACGACATCATCTACAACAAGTTCTCAAACAGTCGGAAACTAATCATCGTTGCCGTTGTGTCGTTTTGCAGCTTCCTCGCTCCCATTTCTTCCACTACTGTCTTGTCTGCCGTTCCTGAGGTGGCTGCCACTTTTCATACCGACGGCTCTATTATTAACGTGTCCAATGCCCTATACATGCTCTTCATGGGCTTGTCTCCATGCTTCTACGGGCCATATGGCAACATCTACGGCCGCAAGTGGGTTTCTGTAACGAGTGCTGCCTTGTTTACTGCCTTTTCCATTGGCACAGCTCTGGCGCCGAATCTGGCTGCCTTTTTTGTCTTTCGAATCCTTACTGCGTTTCAAGGCACTGCGTTTTTGGTAATCGGATCGGCCGTCATTGGCGATATCTACAAACCGGTGAGTATTGTCTCTTATCCATAACAACATACAATACGACTTGGACATTGTGCCAGGTAATGTTGTCACTGCAGTCTTGTTGCTCTACTAACGCATCCACAGACTGAGCGCGCAACAGCACTGGGCTGGTTCCTCAGTGGCACGCTCATCGGACCAGCACTAGGCCCCTTCCTCGGTGGCATCATCGTCACATTCCGGACCTGGCGCGACATCTTCTGGCTGCAGACGGCGTTGGCCGGCGCAGCAACCATGTTCTGCTTCTTCCTCCAGCCAGAAACGATCCACAAGCGCCGTGCCGATGAGCTCCAAGGACTACCAAGGAAAGAGCGAGCCGTCAAAATGTGGCAGTGGCTCAACCCCTTTCGCATCATCATGTTGTATCGCTACCCGAATATCCTTCTTACAGGATTGGCGTCCAGTGCGCTCGTCTGGAACATGTACTCGCTGCTCACGCCCATCCGTTACGTCCTGAACCCGCGCTTTAACCTCGAAACGCCATTGCAGTCTGGTCTCTTCTACATTGCACCCGGATGCGGATACCTGATCGGAACCTTTGTTGGCGGCCGCTACGCCGACCGCGTAGTCAAGAAATACATTCGCAAGCGCGGTCAGCGTGTCTCGGAGGATCGCTTACGTAGCTGCGTCCTGTTCCTGGGTGTTATGATGCCAACGTGCATGCTCATCTATGGCTGGAGTGTTGAGAAGCGTGTCGGCGGGGTCGCCCTACCCGTCATTATGATGTTTCTGCAGGGCGTAGGCCAGCTTTTCTGTTTTCCTAGTCTGAATACGTATTGTCTGGATGTTATGCAGAGCCGGAGTGCTGAGGTTGTCGGTAAGTATCATGGTCTCTGTTGTATGAGATGGAAACTAACAATGTCATAGCGGGCAACTACTTTATGCGATACATGTTTGCTGCCGCAGGATCTGCTGCCTGTCTGCCAGCCGTTCGAGCTATTGGCGTCGGCTGGTTCTCGACTATTAGCGCTGCATTTCTTGTTGCCGGCGCAGCGGGTACCTATGTCACGGCGCTGTATGGAAAGTCGTGGCGCATGGCTATTGACGAGAAGAAGGCGGCTAGTAAGGAGGGCGAAAATAAAGTCTAGTTTGTCGACGAAAACTCGAGTTAATTCCATACTGGGATACTTTGATACTCAAGTCTTGTATGAATATGCAACTTTTTCATTTCTAGGATAATGCGTTTCGCTCAGATTTAAGATTGACAAAACATGAAAAAAGTTAATTTTCACCATAGTAGTACATGATTTAACTTGCACACTTCATCAGCCCCCTCGCCCCCCGTATATTCCTCTAAAAAAAATACAACAAATAAATGATAGTAACCCTCATCCTACAATTCTACAAAAAAAAACACCAGGCCATCCAACCCAAGCTACCAATCTCCCCCCACCACCACCACCCTAAACCACCAAACCCTGGTTCCCGCCTTCACCAAGCCCACATCCCCACCCGCCCCACACCCTTCCAACCAAAAAACAGTTTCTCTAATCCCTCACTCGTCCAAAAACTATTTTTTTTTCTTTGTCACTTGCCTTCATAATTTCTTTAATCATCCAATCTCTCATCAAACAACATCAGATCACCAATCTTCTGTATTCGTTTCTGATCTTTCCCTCCTTCCCTCCTTTCGCCCTGACGAGAGGGGGGGGGGGGGGGGAGGCAAGGCAAAAAAAGGTCGCTTAGCTCAGTTGGTTAGAGCGTGGTGCTAATAAGTCACAAATCGCGCCAGAAGAGAGCAAAGTCTCTTCTGGCGCGATTTGGGAATAGTAGACGCCAAGGTCGCGAGTTCGACCCTCGTAGTGACCATTCTTTTTTTTCCTCTCTCTCTCTCCCTTCTCTCCCAAAGAAGGGAGGGGAGATGATTTTGTTTTTTGCCCTTGGGAGGTTAGGACTAAAACGTTTGGGTAAAAGGGTTGTGTGGTCAACGATGTTTGTTGGTTGGTATGTATATAGCTGGGGTTGAGCAACATGCCTGTCTTTTTTTTATATCGGACTGGAATAGCGATTGTAATATCTAGCTATTTATTATTTCCTTACTATAGCAGGAGTATATTAAATTCATCGAGTTACTAACATCTTCTTGACTACAAATAATACAACAAGAATCACTTCAGTCACAGAATCCATACACCTGCATTCACGAGATATTGATTCATTATAAATGTAACAATCATCAAACAATGATCCCGCCCGTAGTATTTACAAACGCCAATTAATCATCAGTGGTATCCCCCCCCCCACGTCATATCGCCGGCATGGCATCTTCCAAACTCGACATGTCCATTGTCAGTGCATCTCTGCACGCCCCATTCTCGCACAGCATGACACCCTCTTTAGCAGCATCCATACTCTGCACCAGGGCATTCCTCGCCTTGAGCCACTCACCCGTCCCCTTGCCCACTCGACTGACAGTCCCGAGACCGGTCGGCCGCTCACGATACCGCCTCAGCCATTCATCCACCTTCTGACCGTCGCCTGTAATGACGGCATGCCTAATGCCGAGTTTGCCCGCAACCACGGCGTCCATCATGCTCGGAAACAGGAACGGATGCTGCATAATTTCCGCCTCAAACGCAGAAGCCGTTTCGCGCGCTCGCTGCGTGTACTCGCTGTCCTCGAGCAGGGCACCGAGACGATCGAGGTTCTGGGCCGAGACGCCGTTGGTGCCTGGCTCTGCATTGTCCATGCCGTCCTTGAGCCGCATAATGAGGTCAGTCTGATCCTCGGGCGTCGAGAAGAAACCCAAATGCTGCTTGTCCCAAAACATCTTCAGCTGTGTTTTCTGGAGGTCGTCGGCCCACTGCAGATACGAGTCATTGAATGTAGCTTCGTACAGATCGATCAGGCCAGAAATGAGGTAGGCGTAGTCATCGGCAAATCCAGGTGCATCGCCGGGGCCTTCGCGCCACACACGTATCAGCGTCTTGGATTCCGAGTTGTAGAGGTGTTTTTGAAGAAAAGCAGCCGCCTTCTCAGCTGCAGCAAGATACTCCTTGGAACGTGCTGGGTCTTGAGATGCCAGCGCAGCCGATGTTCGCGCCAGAGCGCCAATAGCGAGACCGTTCCAGGATACCACAATCTTGTCGTCTAGACCCGGCCGCGGTCGCTCCTTGTTGCGATGCTCGAGAAGCTTCTGTCGGCCCTCTGTGAGAATCCTCTCAACCTTGTCTTCGGAGAGGCCAAACTGTTTAGCCAGGTCTGCGGGTGTCGAGGTAATGGCTAATACGTTCTGGCTAATGAGCTCGTCATGTGCGTCGTGTTCCGGAGCAACGTTGCCTTCGTCCTTGACATTGTAATACCGCGCGAGAATCTCAGAATCCCTTTCGCCAAGTATATCCTGAAACTCCTTCAATGTCCACACGTAAAAGGCACCCTCTCGCTTCTCCTTGTCGTTTGGACGATATAATGAATCGGCATCCTCGGATGAATAGAAACCACCGCTCTCGGCATGCATGGGCGGGCTCGTGAGATATGTTGCGATATCGTGAACAGCCCCAAGGTGCTCCGGACTCCTCGTCATCAGGTATGCGTCGAGGTACACGGCCAGCAGCTGCGAGTGATCATAAAGCATCTTCTCGAAATGCGGCAAGCTCCAATCCTTTGTTACAGAGTAGCGCGCAAATCCATTTCCAATCTGATCATGTATACCGCCCTTGTTCATCGCAGACAGTGTTGCCAGAGCCATATCTTTTGCGTGCGTGCAGTCCTTTGCCCCGATAACTTCTTTAACTGGGTTCGGATATTGCGATAGTTTGAGGAGAAAGTGGAGATTCGAGGGAGTTGGAAACTTTGGCGCACTGCCGAAACCTGCATGGATCTGGTCATATCTCTTCTTGAAATGCTACGCATTGTTAGTAACAATTTCGTATTGTTTGCGCAAGTGGTACTCGCTTCATATGCTTCATCCAGTAGCTCCAGGTCCAGAGTCTCATTCGGTGCACCGTCCTTTCTGCTTATATTTCCCTCCTCAGCAAAGTCGCGTAGCTGTGCTGTAATCTCCTTGGCCGACTCAAGACACCTCTGCCGCTGGTCCCTCCACACATCCCGGATCTTCTTCAAGATTCCAACAAAACCAATGTGTTCGCCCATAGCCATTGTCGATCCCGGTCCAGGCCAGTAGGTGCCGCCGAATATGGGCTCGAGATCGGGTGTGATAAAGACGTTCAGAGGCCAGCCTCCAGAGCCTGTTGTAGCCTGGACATAGTTCATGTATATGCGATCGACGTCTGGGCGCTCTTCGCGATCAATCTTTATGGGAATAAAGTGCTCGTTGAGTAGCTTCGCAACCTCATCATTCTCAAAGGACTCGCGTTCCATGACATGACACCAATGGCAAGCTGCATAGCCTATGCTGATGAATATCAGCCTGTTTGACTTCTTGGCGAGTTCAATGGCCTCTGGTCCCCATATTTGCCATGCGACAGGATTGTTCATGTGGCCGCGGACGTAGGGACTCCGGCTTTCATTGAGGCGGTTCCTCAGCTTCAGGTCATCGCCTGAAGATGTCATATGACTCGAAGTACCGTGTGCATGCATCCTCAGGATCGAGGTACGGAAGTGGCGCTGTTGCGCAAAAGAGACGGTCGGCCGAGTCAGAGCAGCTGCAGGTGAGACTTGGTGGGCGGATGCCGCGACGACTGGAGTTCTGACAGGACGGCACGAAGCTCGAAAGTTGAATTTCACAAGAGGCATACAGCAAAGAAAAAGAGAAGCATGCACATGCAAAGTCGCAGTGGCGCGTGGTTCGGCGAAACTATGGCCGTTATCAATGAGCATCTCCGACTGCGCTGCCGACGACTCGCATCTTGCCCCGCCCCCGCCAACGACGTAATCTCCGCGACCCCGACTGGCCCGACTGGCTGGTGGAGGCTTGGTCCTCTGCAATCTGCGTCTGTCTGACGTGCAGTAGTTTTGCCTATTTCATCTGCCAATTACAGAAAATTTCTCGAAACGAAAAACCATGTGCCACCGATTGACCGTTCAAATCACCATGTTTAGTTAAGCACCCGCTGAGGCGCAGTATGGAAGAAACTTTTCAAGCCTGCATTAGGAAGGCAAGTCACACTCGGGGTTCTAGCCTACGCTTGTGCTTACTTTTGGCAAGGAAAAAAAAACAGTGGAGTCTAGAAGATATCTGTACCATGGGGATGTCTACAGTGGCGAAAATGGGTCTCTTTACCCTGTTGAACATACGACTTCGGTTTGGATAGGAAACTCGCGCGCCCAAGGTACACAAGCACAGCTCCTACTTAGCCTAGCGACTCCACCCGAAGCATGAAATTTTACAAACTGCCCTTGGTCATGTGTCTGTCTTGTGACGCTGATCCTGATCAGCCTGAAATCCAAACTCTAACTGATTGTACTAGTCATGTTTACGAGGTATTCAGGGTCGCCTCTTGACTTTCTGGCTGAACATGACTTGCATTTCTTCCGCCATTATCCTCTATGGAGCAGATAAGTGCCCCTGCAGTGAAGTATTTCCATAGTCGATAGTGCTGGCTGGGGTCAAATCCTTTCTGCATTTTCTAATGACGTCTGTATACCGATTATGCTATAAGTATCATTCAAGTTGCCATTTTCGTGTTAGCATGTTCTCTGTAAGGAAGGAAATCTTTAGAGTCCGCGGAGGCATGGGTATCGCACGTGTGTGTCGGGTATGAGTCGAGCAAATGGAAAATGTTCTTCAGTTTGTATGGGTGATACGATCTGGCTCTTTCGGCTGTTTTCTATTTAATGTCTTAGGATTTATTTCACTATACAGAACTACGCACAGGAAATACCAAGATGACTCTTTACGCAACTCTCACTCAAAATTCTTTGAACTTTGAATAACCAGTAATGGTAAGGCAAGCGATCTATTCAAGAAGAAGAAGATTTGCCCCATCCTTCATCGCTGCAGCTAGGCCTTCACAATCTATGCATGTCAGACTAAACCCTCCCTCATGATATACGAACCATCCCATCCAATAATTCCCTCCCATACACACTTCGATTCCCTTTACCCACCAACCCACCCCATTCCAACCCCTACCACCCCAAGCACAAGCACCACCAAGCCCCTTCAAGATTCCACCCCAAGCTCTCCAAATTAATTAACCACCCTCGCCCCCCCAAATCCCCTGAAACACGGGGTAGTAGTATGCGGGGACAAAACCCCCCCAGCACCACAAAACCTCAAACACTCCCATGCCCTGCTCCCCTACCTGTCACACGCGCCGAACCGCCCCGTTGGAAAAACCCCGCCGTCCCCTCCTCCCCCCCTCCCCCAAAAATAAGCACACATGAACTCCCTTAGTTAGCAAAAAAAAACAAACACCAAAAGATGAAATAAGCAAAGGGAGACTGCATCAATGATCTACCATCTACAATTTACTTTTTCTTAAGCCGGTGCGTGCTATGCTCGCTCCCGACTCCCAGACTCCCCTGGGGGGTGGGGGGCAGGGGGGGATCAAGAATAAGTAAAAAAAAACAAGAATATTGGGCTTTGTTTCGTTTGAGAAGAGAAGGAAAATCTATGTTTAGATGAGACGGAAAAAGGGATATATTTGGGTGCGCGGGGGAGAAGAAGGAAAGAAAGGAAAGGGAAGGGAAAGATGAGAGACATGGATAAGAATGGAACATCAAACTTGATAGATGTTAAATCTCCGATTCGCTTGAGGACAGTAAAATTAATGTTTTTTTATAGATTCTGCTTTCTTAATCAGTAACAAACCAAAAGAAACAATTACATGTAGAAACCACAGTAATCATTAGAAAAGAAAAAGGATGTATTTCGCACCAATCTCTCAAACCCTGACATACCTCTCGTCATGCCAATAGCGCCGTTACATGTAACAACAATACCATGGTGATCCAGCAACCAAACGGTAGCTTTTTCTAGCAAGGAATCAAGAATAGAGACATTTTTTTTAAGAAAAAAAACAATTGAATACCCCCCCCATATAAGCCAACAGGCCCGTCAGAAACTTCCGAAGAAGTTCTTCTTGTGTGACATGTAACGTTTATGGAAAGAAAGAAAACAAAGACATGGTGGCCGTATGTCCATTTGAACGACATTTTCCCGAGGCTCCAGACCAAGAAAAAGAGAATGCAGGGGAGACTGGCTTGAGGAGAGAAAAAAAAAGGATATGTAACAACGAATGGAAAGAGAAGAAAAGCAAGTATGGTATATGAACAATAGAATGCAGATACGCCGGCCCATGGCGAAAAAGCAAGGAATGAACAAGATGAAACTTCACAGGTCCTGTCAATACTGTTTACAGAGGCTCGGAAATGAGGTGCTTCTCGACTAGAAACCACTCTAAGAGCCGGTGTTCTCAATGTTAACGCCGCCAGTAGCATCGGCTGCATCGGTTTTGCTGTCAGACGATCCGTTGGGTACAGGCTCATCAACAGTCGATGCGTTGGTGCTTGGATTTGTGCTGCTCAGTGGTGACTGAGTAGAGCTGCTGAGAGCAGGCGTAGGCATGGTGGGTGAGTCTATGCGGTCGTAGCGGTTCATCTTCTTCTCAACCTGGAAAGAGTTAGCCAATCGTCTATCAGCCAGTCGGATTTTGTTGGGCTCAGCTTACCGATACGCACTGTTTGCCGGGAATAACCTTCTTGGCCTTTTCAAGCTCCGGCTTGAGTGACTGAACAAACATCTCATAGTCGTCGCGGGTAAGGGTGTCCAAAAGCTTCTGGATCACATAGTTGCCGTAGCCATCCCTAAGCAAGTTCATGACATTGCTCTCACCACGCTCGTTCTTGGACAAGACAACGGACACAAGCTCGCGGCGTTGGGCATCGTCGCTGCAGATTAGACATCTCTCAACAACGTTGCTGGCAAACTTGTGCTTGGAAAAGACCAAAAACTGTGCTTTGATCAAAGCAACAATCTTGGCTCGGTCCTCTGGCAAGCCATGCTCGATGACATGTTGGGTCACGTAGTTTCCGTATTGGTCGGTGATCAACTTTGGTCCCTCGGCGTGAAGCTCCGTAAGTATGAACCTGCGCTGGGGTTCTTCCACCTTTTCGAGCAGTCGTTGGATGACGCGGCAGCCATACGAGTTTACCGACAAGACACCGACATTGCCCCTAAAAGCCTCAACAATCTTTTGGATGTGGTGCATCGGGACTCGGTCAATAACCTTTTGGATGACGTGATTGCCGTTCTGGTCCTTGACAGTCTTGAGCACATCCTTTTCAAGCTCCTTGACCATGGATGCTTGTTGCTCGGTGAGGGCGTGTTCCAAGGCCTAGACCCTATTAGTCTTTGTTCATGCTTGCAACCAGAAAAACTTACCTTTTGGACTACGCGACAGGCGTACATTTGATTGGCGAGCTCCAGGACATGGCCCCTCATCTTACCAACCAGAATCTTCTTTTGCGTCTGGTCACCGTGCTCGAAGAACTTTTGGATGACATAGTTGCCAAAGACATCCTGCATGAGCTGGAGTGCATTCTCCTCGAGCTCCCTGAAGACACTTTCCTTGACTTCACTGTTTGCAGTTTCAAGCTTCTGCTGGATGAAGCGTGAGCCGTGCTGATCTCCTGCAAATTCAACCACGTGACCTTTGATGTCGGTCAATTCCCATCGCTTACTCTGCTTCTGCTCTCTCTTGAAATTCGCCAGCTCAGGGCTCATGGCGCCTAGTGCATCAGCAGCGTTTTGTTCGCGGGGTCCTCTGGGCGGCTGTTGTTGGCCAGGCATCATCTGGGCCATGTTCATGTGTTGCGGTAGTGCAGACAGAGGCATGCCGTTGGCCATGGCAAACTGATACTGGAAAGGGTTCTGCAGCTGGGCAGCGGGGAACATGTGTTGGAACTGTTGCTGATGAAGTTGGTTCGGAGGAATGAAGTTACGCCTTCCCTGCTGTGACAACTGGAAGCCAGCTAGTTTGTTCTGCAGTTGGGCGACATTGTTCGGATGGGCCAAGTTTTGCTCGCTGCTATAGGGATTCAGACGATCATACACAAGCGGTGTGCTGCTGTGGGAGTACATGGGGCTCTGACGAACACTGGTGCCGTTTACAGCACTTCGGCTGTTGTCAAACTGGTGGGATCGAAGTTGGCTGCTGGGAAAGGCATCCGGAGTGTAAGACCCTGCATCCACTCTACCCGCATTTGACAGATAGGTGTGGCCATTGAAAGTTTCGCCAAGCTCCTCTCCAGACGCAAAGGCCGAAGGAATGTTGGTGGTGCTCATAGAAGCCCTGTGTGAGGCCATGCGCGACTCTGGTTCTTGTTCGTAGTTCATTCTGCCGAGTGCTTGGAATGAATCGCTCTGCATTGAGCCACTTCGCTCTTGGAAGGTGCGACCATTGGCAAGAGAAAAGGATGAGCCGTGGCGCGGAGCTTGCGAGAGCCTCGAGAAAGCGTCAATGGTCTGGTTGAACTGGCTCGGCTCGGCGCCATGTCGCGAGGGTGGCAGGCTTCCGCTTCGCGAAGGAGCTCCGCTCGAAGATGTGACATGGTCGGAATTAGCCACGCTGCGGCGGTCGTCGTTGGGAGAGTGGACTGAGGCAGTGTCAGGCCATGATGTGACGCCGGTGTCGGGGCGGTGGGCGTTTGTCTCTGGCTGACTAAAGCCAAAGTTTGTGAAGCTGGCATTAAGCCCGTCAATTGGGCGTGAGGCAAAGTTTGCATTTGCAGTCTCTGAAAAGGGCTTGATGGTCTTGGAGAGGGAGCCTCGAGATGCACCAAATAGACCAGATGAGGTATTATCAGCGTAAGGCTGGCCTGGCTGCGCCTGCGCAATTGGCCGCTTTCCTGCCGGCGATACAGCGGAGCTTCTGGCTTGTGACATGGTTCCGGCTGGCTTCTCGCTCCAGACTTGCCTAGCGCTTGGCCTCCACTCGGTGTCCGAGTTGGCCACAAGGGAGCCTGAGCCTGTCTTGCCGTCGGGGAGGGCAGCGTTGTCTGCACACGTGTCAGTGGTGTGAAGGGCATTTGCACAATGACTTGTCTGCGGTGGCATACCTAGAGGGCGCGAGGTGTCTCTACCCGCGGAGCCGAAGGGGAAGGCACCAATCGGGGCATTCCAGATGCTGTTGCCCCATGGGGACGAGTGTGATGTGCGGTCGGCGTCTGTGCCGTTGAGCGAGAGGGCATTGCCAAAGTCGCGCGATCGGGTCTGGGGGATTGGGTTAGTGTGGACAGGGCGAGTGGCGGGGAAGGAGCTACGCACATTGCCCGTCATGGCGGCCATATTACGACTAAGGTCGCTGGGCGTGGAGTTCATGTACACTGGCGGGGCGAGGGGATGCGGTGTATATATGCGAGCAGCGGGCTGCGGGGTTTATTAGGGTAGTGGATTGTCGAGGCTGCGCAGAGTGGCTGGTGGGTGTGTGTGGATGGGTCAGGGTCGAACTAAGGCTCAGGCGTCAGCACAGGCAGGGCAGTTGCTGAGAGTTTGGGCGCACCGACGCTTGTATTATGACTCGCACAGCGGAGGGCACAATGAGAAGTATGTGAAGAAGGTGTGTACAAGGTCGTGGCAGCAGTAAAGACGAAGAAGAGGAGAGTAGTAGTAGTAGTAGTGGTAGGAAAGAAAAAAGACCAAAAGTATGTGGTGATATGAGCGTAGTCGTTGGGTAAGCTGGGGGGGCCGTCCGTGGGTCGTGGGGAAGCGAACTCTGGGTAGAGTGGGAGGGTTGTTGTAGGGCTGGCGAATGGCAGTGGTGGTAGTAGTGGTGGTGGTGTTGGTCGCTTCTTTCTAGCCAGAGTAGATGGGCGATTCTAAGCAATGATGTTGCGCGCCAGGCGGGGAACGCATCAGGGTCGACAACCAGTGTAGCGGGGATGCAAGGGCGGGAGGGTGGCCAGGACGGGCGGTGTTGGGTCTTATATGTGCAGCGGGGGCGGGCAGGGCGGGTTGTGTGGGATTGTGTGCGGTTCGCAGAGGGAGGGAGTTTGGTCGTAGCACAGACGTGGGCGTCGGGGAGGGGGGGGGCAGAGGCAGAGGACGAGTGGAGGGGGTGGGTGAAGACGTCTTTTTGCTGAAGATGCGACCTGCTGGGCCCTGGCGACGATGGGATCGGCAGCTAAGTTTGGCGTCCGCTGGGGTACGCTAAGAATGGGCCAGACAGGATTGGACTGCAGGGCCTTGGGAAGAGAGGGTGGTGGTGAGGGTGGTTTGTGTGGTAGTGGTGGCAAAGCAGGCAAGGCTTTGAAGAGACAGCGCTGGGGGGGATGGCGTCGTCGTCGTCTTAGAAGAACACGGTAGCGGGCGCAGGCGTCGTGTCTGTCACTCTGGGTTTGCAATGCGCTCGTGTGTGCCAAGACCGAGCCAGGGACGATGCGGCAGCGCAATCCGGCCGATCTTTTGTGTTGCGCGCTCCCCGTCTGGCAGCCTGAGACACTCCCCTCGCATGGACAGGAGTCGTGGAGCATCATGTCCAGCCCGAGCGTGTTTCACCACTGCCCTGTCATGTGCCCGGGCTTCTGTCTTGGGGGGAGAGAGAGCATGTACTTGCCGTTGTAATAGTAGTAGTACTTAGCAAATGGTAGTAAGAGACCATCGCCCAGCCGCAAACAAGCACTACATACACCAGAGAATCACTCAGCCTCAGCCTCGGCCTGCTTGCTTGCTCTCTTCTCTTACACGTACACACACACAACACCTGCATCCGGCACCACCCACCCACTCACTCCCCTTCCCTTGCACACACGTTTGCAAACGCAATCATCCCAACCCAAGCCACCGTCGTACTCGCTGCCTACCCTTTTGCCAGCCCGGCCAGAGTCTTTGTGGCCTCGTGACCTGCCCCGTCCATGGATTGCCCTCCGCTGACGATGCTCCCTGCAATATAACGCCTCATAGCTGCGGGTTTGCGCTGCAGGGCTGCACGCTGCATCCAAGGCGTCCACTGAGCCCATCCGCCTCTCCACCTTGTGCGAGCCTTTGTGCTGTGCTGGCACTCTGGCAATGCCTCCAGCGCACCCGCCCACCGACGTGACAAAGAAGCTGCTAACCCCGCCCTCCCGCACACACTGCACTTCCTTTTCCGTCGCACTTTGTGGTTCGTCGCAAAGAAGCTTCGCACCCACACGCACACACACCCATACCTCATGTACACACTCACACCGCTTGCTGTCTGTCCATTACCGCTACAATTGCTGCTGCTGCTGCTGCTGCTGCTATCTATGTACCTTACTGCTCACGGCCACTGTGGCACAATAAGCCCCCCCGGCCGAGCGTCACCACTACTTACTCACTTACGTACCCTAACGCGGGCCGGCGAATGTCATTCTGGAAATTTTGATGCGCGACTTTTTGTCCTCCCTAGTTGGATCAAAATGCCGCCTACACAGCTTGCATCCTGGGTTTCCCCCGCGTCCTTGCAAAGTGTCTTTTCGTATCGTGTCTACCCCAACAGTGTTGCACATTGTCAGCGCTATTCATGGCCTTGTTAGCCAAGTGCTGTCTCTGCTTTTCGCCGCCCAAGTTGCGACGGGCCTCAGGAGCTCAAGCTGCAAGCGTCGCATCTCCAAAAAGGCAGGCACTTGGCGTCGAGAAGGGGGGCAAAAGCATCAAGCTTCCCCAAGACTCATCAAACAACGCAGTCGCCCATGCAATGTTTACTCGCGGTTCCGGCTGCAACCCATGCCGGGGAATCCGGCCATCGCTCGCGTGCTACCGATAAACCACAACTGTTATGATAAACTGCCTAGGTATCTCGAGTGTGGAGCAAAAGCCGGCCCCGGGCACCCAAAAAATAATAGACAGGGCAAGGCATACACCTAGCAAGGCCTATAGCAGCTATAGCAGCTATAGCAGCCCCGGCTTGTTGAGCCCAGGGGGAGACGCCCATGAAGTCGCTTTAGTCCCATCACCACATGGCGCTCCCTGCACCCCGTCGGCTGTGACGTTTGTCAAGCTGTTCGCTCCATACATCCGCGCGTTGCTGTGCCGCGTGTTATCACCATGGATGATGCTGTATCGCTCCACAGCCCGCGCAAGACGTTCGTCTCAAGCAACAATGACAATGCAATGCGTCCCGCTTCTCGGCGCCGTTGGATCTGTTGCTCTTGTCATTTACCGACTCAAACGCATAACGTCTCGGTCCCAATGAGCTTAACGCAACATGCAACCTGCCAGTCCCAAGGTACATAGTCTGGGGACCTCTCCTCAACCGAACAGCACAGCGCGGACGTGCTGACCCTCGCGATCCACTCACGATCCACCGTGCAGAGTCTCGACCTCTCGCCTAGCCGCTGGCCCCCCCGTTGTGCGTATTACCGCTCCTTGCACTGCCCAGATGTTCCCGGCCATAACGCGATTCGTTTGTTATTGCTGTTTGATGCTCTCATCCTGTCCATCTCATTCTGTCCGTCTGCTTGCTTGCTTGCGCTGCCCTCTGGCCCTCCTCGTGTCCTATCCTGTCCTGGCCGCCGCTGGGCTTCGGTGCATGCAGCCCAAACCCTACGACGTCGTTAGGCGCGCAGCCAAACGCCATGCTCCCCTTTTTTTTTGTTGGTGGCCACGGCGGGACGAACGACTGGCTCTGATAATGGTGCCAAATTAAGAGCCAGAGAGGATGGGCATGGTGCAGACGTCTTTATTGCGATGCTTCTTCTGGGCCTAGCGCGCGGCTCCTTCGCCTTTTTGGTCTGTCCGGTAGGGGGACGCGTTCTAGCGCGGACGGGTGATTGGCTGCCTAGCAGTCGACGTTCTGTGTACCTGCATTGGCAGACTGCGAGGCGCTTCTTGCCCTGCGCCGTCAAAATAACGTCTCCTCCCTCTTGCCTTGATCTCTTTGCCCACCTTTTCCTACGGTCCTGCCCATTGTTCAATCATTTTTTTGCCTACGCCGAATCATCGCTTCACTCTTTCAGCGGTATTCGCACTTACGCTCTTTCCTACTTGTGTCTCTCGTTCCCTATCTACTCACCTGCGAAACGCCGGTGCTCTCTTAGGTGCGTATCCGAAACTGTCCGCTCGTCATCCGTCAGCGTCTCGCCAAGCATCTCCAGCCAGACAGCGACGACATCATGACTGCGCCAGCAACACTACCACCACCCCTAGAGCGATGGATACTAACTCCCACCCAGCGACTGCATTCTTTAATCGCAGCCATCGCACACTGAGCACTCTGCACGCCATCGATACGCCTTAACGACCACACAAACTAAACACAACCAAAACTAAACCAAATCCAATCACAATGATGAACATCAACCTATTCAAGCGCGACGAGGACGACAGCCTCAGCGACACCCATCTGACGCTCCTCATCACCCTCGTCATGTTGGCCTTGCTCGGCGTAGCAAGCATCACAGGCCTGCTCTTCCTACGGAGCCTCCGTCGCGCAAGGAAAATGGAACAAGCCACCCCAGAACTCCCCATCTACGAGAAGCGTCAATCAAATATCAACCACTTGACCATCACCGCCATGCCATACAAAGGCCGCGAGTCCGTCATCACCTACTCAGAAAAGCAGACCCTCATGGACAGCCCCACCAGCCCAGTGCCCGAGATTCGCATCACCTTCCCCGACGAGGTTGACGAGTCGGGCAAGCAGCACTCTGGCCGTGTTGTCGTCGTTCGTGTTGGAGACCATAGCGTTGGCCTCGAGCCTCTGCGCGAGGACCTCCCAGCCTACCAGCAGGACGCATCAGACCGCTTCGATTCCCTCGACTTGGATCGTATGGGCGGCCTGAAGGAGAAGGACGACAAGTACTACTCATAATCTTTACTCCAACCCTAAACGATAATCACCCGACCAGGCCATCGCCCTCGAACAGGTCTGGCAGCCCGGGCCCTCGAGCCACTTGGCTATGACCGACTTGACTTTGATGACGGCTATACCGCGCTGAATGCCAGCTTCGCTCAACCTTTCTGAAGCATGACAAGCACGGTGGTGGCACTACACATGTATATTCTCGGAGTTGACTGGCCAATTAGTTGTATACCCCCCTGCATGATTTGGCCATCTCTTCAACGAGGTTCTGCACCTCTTATATAACTCTTATTCATTAATGTATGCTATCTTAACTCCTCTCGAGCTCCTGCATCGAGCAGCATGAGAGCCAATACAAGCCATTATCGATAAAAAAAAACCACATCTGCTGCTGTCCCGTGATGTCCTCGAGTTCTGACAAAGCAACACCAGGGCAATCAACCAATGAGCCTCGATTGACGTCAGTGCTCGCTGTTTGCCATTGCCATGTTTCGTGTCGTCTTTGATCATCCTTCTTCAACAAAATATCTGAAAAGCAAGTCAAAGTGTATCAGATCCTCGGCCAGCCATGCTGGTCGTGCACCTCGATGGCAGGTGCGTATTATTGGTGCGGGCTTGGCATTACGACGATCCACTCTACTAGCATGTCCGCAACAAACCCTCACTCGCGTAAACTCCGCAACAACTTTCTTCTCATGGATTCTGTCGCTCCTTGAGGCCCATTGAGCCATCTCAATTTCCTTCAGATTTCGATTGGCATTTAGTATTCGCCGATTGGCCTCCTCTCTTCCGTCGCCATGGCGAACCGTGAGGTGTTTACTCCGCTGTCCGAGATCACCGGTCAGAAAAGCACTCCAAAAGGTCAACAGCATGCACCGCAAAAGCAGCAGCAGCAGCAACAACAACAAGCGGCACAGCCTCCGCGGACTATGGTGCATGATCCAGACAAGGTGAAAAAGCTTAGTCAGGTACACTTCAAGGCCTCGCACGGTATCCTCGTGGCTTTCTTTTGTTTCATGCTGTAAGTGCAGTTCGGTTCAGCTCCACTGAGGCTTGGAGAGAGCGCGTATTGCGAATCTATCTGACGCGCGCTAGTGTACTTCACGTTTTCGGTATATACCTATTCACGAGCGGTTTCCTCCTTACGCGATTGGTTCTCGACCACAAGTCGGAATGTGCGTTGCCTCCTATCGACGCAGCAAACTCGTATACTACGGGCAATCCAGAGAAGGGATGCTGGCACCCCAAGACCTTTGAAAAGGCGGTTGTGATCATTGTCGATGCGCTCAGATATGATTTTACCGTGCCTTACAAGGCTCAATTCGAACCTGCCAATCTGGTTGATGCTGCTGTGGACCCCTCTGAGTGGCCGCCAGTTGCTCCACGCCACTTCCATAATGCGTTTCCTGTCCTGTACGAGACGGCTATGAATCAGCCTGAGAATGCCTTTCTCCTTCCCTTCATCGCGGATCCGCCAACGGCCACGATGCAGAGATTAAAGGGGCTCACAACGGGCACATTACCAACTTTTATCGATGTGGGAAGCAACTTTGCAGGTCAGGCAATTCATGAAGACAATATTGTTGGTCAGTTGAAGAACGCAAGCAAGAGGTTGGTGCATCTTGGAGACGACACGTGGCATGCACTTTTCGCCGACTATTTTGAGCCAAATCTCACGCACGCGTACGATTCGTTCAATGTCTGGGATCTACATACAGTAGACAACGGCGTCACCGAGCACATCTTCCCACTGCTAAAGGCTGAGAATGCAAGCAAGTGGGATGTCATTTTCGGCCACTACCTGGGCGTAGACCATGCTGGACATCGTTACGGTCCCGACCACCCCGCTATGACTGCGAAACTGAATGAAATGGACAATGTCTTCCGTCGCATGATCAATGAGATTGACGATGATACGCTTTTGGTAGTCATGGGTGACCATGGCATGGATGCAAAGGGAGATCACGGAGGAGAGTCGGATGATGAAATTCAGGCTGCTCTCTGGATGTACTCCAAAAAGGGTATCTTTGGACGTAGCGACCCTTCATACGTCACTCCTCCGCGCAACGCTCATGTCCGGCCGGTCGGCCAGATTGACCTTGTTCCAACTCTTTCGCTCTTGCTAGGTATGCCAATACCATTCAACAACCTTGGCAAGCCGATTGAGGAAGCTTTCATTGGAAAGAAAGGAGACAACTTCGCGAACCTCGCAGCTGTCAACCGCATGACCGCTGCACAGATCCACAAATACCAGCATGAATACGCACAGGCGCGAGGTATTCCTGATAGTGCCAGAGCTACCTCGCTCTCTCTATGGACGAGTGCAAATGACGCATGGAACTTACTCGGAAAGTCTAAGGCGAATAGTGCGCAAATGCGCCAAGTCTACGACGCCTTCTCTGCTTACCAACACGACACCCTCAGTCTTTGTCGGGACCTTTGGGCCAGGTTCGACATTCCAAGAATGATAAGTGGTGTTACGATCCTAGCGTCTAGTCTGATCGTTCTCGCGCTCTACGCTAGAATTCTGCATGGAGACCGTACCGAGGTTACACCCGTCTTTTTCACTCGAGGCGCCATTGGTCTGGCCTTGGGAGGTATCGTCGGTGTTGGTATCACCGTCTTCATGCCCGAGGATGCAAGATCGCATGTGGTTGTCCTCTCTTCTGCGCTCTCTGGAATCATTGGCTGCGCATCTACATTCTATGTCCTTAGCTACCGCATGATGCCTCTTATGCCCAACACCATCTGGGGCTGGGCAAGCGTTGTATTCACCTTTGCACTCTCTGCCGGCTTTGCAGCCAACTCGTTCACAATCTGGGAAGACGAAATCTTGCTCCACTTTTTGACGACATTTGGCGTTCTTGCACTCATCTCCTCACTCCGCCAAAGGCGCCTTGCAGACCGAACATTGGGCGCCTACCATTCTATTCTCTTCACCGCCCTGCTAAGAGTCGCCAGTTTCTCAAGGCTTTGCAGAGAAGAGCAAATGCCCTACTGCAAGTCCACGTACTATGCTTCTGCGTTGTCCACTACTTCTGCACCATGGCAGCTTCTCATTCCTGTCACTGTCGCTATTCTCATTCCTACTTTTATCAAGAGCTACTACGAGGGCACAAAGAGCTATCAGCACAACGCAACTCTTTGGATAGGGCTAGCATTGCGCTTTGGGCTGATGCTTTCGGCAGCTTATTGGGCTCTAGATGCCGCAGACGATGGCGAGTGGCTACCTGACTGGGTGAACGTCATCCGCATCACGAAGCGCTTCCTAGCACAAATTGTACTGGCCATCAGCATGGCGTTTGGGTACTCGATCTACAACTGGTCGAAGCCTCTCCTCAATGTCATCATCGACAAAGACAGCAAGGATGCGAATGGTGCACCGAAAGAGGCGGTCACTGTTCTCGGATTTGCAAATGTTGAGGGCTCGCGCTATGCCCTTCTCATCACCATCTGGTATCTTGCCATTACCCTCCTCCAGAAGCCAATGGGAGCTGGTGCCATTGGTATCTTAGTCTGGCAGCTCTTCTCCCTTTTCGAGATAATGGACACGAACAACTTGCGCCAGTCCCCAATCGGCCCCGTTGTCCTAGGCCTTCTTGGATCTTTCCACTTCTTCAAAACAGGCCATCAAGCCACGCTCTCAAGCATCCAGTGGGAATCGGCCTTTATCCCACTTGCTAAGATTCGCTACCCATGGACACCCATTCTTGTCATTCTTAACACCTTTGGTGCCCAGATCCTGTGCGCAGTCGCTGTCCCCGCCCTTGTTTTGTGGAAGGTTAAGCCGCAGAAGAAGGGTTTGCTGAGTGTCGTGGCGAAGGCTGTGGCTACCCACATTCTCTTCTATGCTACAATCAATCTGGCAACGACCATGTGGGCAGGCCACCTTAGGAGACATTTGATGCTGTACCGCATCTTCAACCCGAGATTCATGGTTGGCGCCGCCGTGTTGCTTGTCGTGGATATTGTCAGCATTGCCATTGCGCTTTGGGGTACGAGGATGAGTATGTTGAGTACAGCGGAGGTATTTGGGTTTGGTGGGTGAGACAAATGTAAGAAATATGTCCGCGATGTATTGTCATTTGGATTTGAAAGAAAAGATGCAGTACAAGAAAGTAATTTCAAAGCACGAGTGGCTGTACATGTCTTATTGTTTGTGATTGTATTCATGAATATTTTCCCTATACCAGGGCGTCTAGGGAAGATGTCAAAGAGAAAAAAAAGATCTCTCATCTTCACGTATCATGTCACGATTTTCAGCCTCATGCCATCTCTTAATCTCACTTCATCTCTTGATACAGCCTGATTTTCATTCAGACCTCTCTCACCCCTCCCTCATAAGCACAACCACTTCCGCTACTCTCCACCTCCCGCTCCCGCCCTCACTGCCACTATTTCCCTCGAAAACCCTCGTTCCAATCCTGACCCAACTCGACTACCGCTTGTTTGACCCCGCCCTCACCCCGTTTGCAGCCATGAAATTCCCCCGCAAATCACATCGTCTGCCTCTCGCTCTCTCTCTCTCAGCGAGTAATAGCACAGACCGGTGCAAACGAAGGTGAAGGCGGAGCCGCTAGCGCACTCCCGTCGTCGGTACTATAGGTTAGTTACTGTATTAGGGCGCGATTGGAGTTGTGTCTCTCTTTCCGTACGACGAGGGTAACGGGGGTAACGACGCGATCGAGGTGGACTTGGATCTCTTTCTTGCCTGACTGCGACACTGAATTCTGGACGTGGGTACGGGTTGGTTGATACTTACTACATCAGGGCGCGATTTGAGTTGTTTCTCTCTCCTCCCTCCGTACACCGAGTGCAACGACTTGATCAAGGCGAACCTGATCTCTTTCCTGCCTGACCGCGACATCGAATTCTGAACGTGGGTACGGTTTCGTTGGTAGGAGGCTGTTGGTTGGGTGGCTGAGGTTGTGATTTGGGCGGTGAGTATGCGGTAAGATGGGTTTGGTTGATGTGGGATTTACTGACTGAGGGTGTAGGATACGAAGTGGTTGGAGGGGGTTTGGGTTCACTACGAGAAGGTGCCTGCGGGAGGGACTACTTCAACTGATCGCTACGACTTGATCAACGAGACAGATCAGAGAAGTACTTACACGACCCGGCTAGACAACTAAGCGGATTCGACCAAGATGAATTCAATTGAGGTGTCGTCTATCCTAGAGCGCCTCAGAGAGCGATATCTTCTGCGAAAGCCGCATACACGCATCGGAAAAGAAGAGGGACTCAAAGAAATTGAGAAGATATGCGCGGCGATTGCAGCTCACCCCACAGGTACGTACGACCGTTCTGTTCCCTACCCGCTTGTCTTGTCACTGACACGAACAGACTCTGCGCTTCAAAACTTAACGGATTACCTGTGGGATACGATTCTAGTCTTTTCATACGATGAGATAAACGCTATTATCTACCGCCTTCAGCGCAGCTTCAAAGCCCATCAGAGCATCCTTGCCGACTTGGTCACCCAGATGTTCGGCTTTGGTATTGACAATGATCACTGCGAGTTCGATCACACACTTGGCAAACAGATTATTCATCTCTTCCATGATGTCCAAGCGTACACCGAGGTGATGAAAGACATGAATAAACTGATTATGCTGGCATTTGGCATGATGACGGAGACGGAACTTCAAGAGCGGTTGAACGGCCTCATCAGGGATGCCTCGTTTGCAGATGAGCTGTTTGTGCTCACCGGCAAACTAGGCTTTCCTAGAGAGGCGTATAGCACTCTTGTCTCAGTTGCCAGTAAGTCGCAGGCTTTTGAGAACGCTGCGGAGAGCAACGGATCATTGTCGTCTGCGGGTCGCACTCAACAGCCATCACGCAAACTCGAAGAGGCTATACATTTACAACAACATGGCGGCCGGACCCCGTCGTTGCCTCTTAAGCTGCGAACAGAATCTGTGACAGCAACGCGCAAGCCCGAGCCTAGAACGAAGCAAGAAGTCGCCCTACTCATCCAAACCGCTTCACGTGGCCACCTGCTTCCAAAACACGAAAGCGCCTGGTACTCCTTTGGGTTTGTCTGCACTACGACTGAAGAAGACGAGCGACGACTTGCAGGTCTCTACGCCGTCCTCATCCAGGAAACAGACAGTCCAGACAGCTTCCGCGAGCCCCAGCACACTCTAGAGACGTGTAATCTAGCAACTCTATTCGACACAAAGGGATATGGCAACTTCCGCGAACTTTCCCCCCACCTGGAAACATTCCTCACCACGCCAGCCGAGCAGCGTCCCACGGTATGGCGTCTGAAGCAATTCATCCACGATACCAATAACGCGAACCCACCAGCTAGCCTTCGGCGCGACTACGGCTTCAAGTACTGCAGACAAAGAGATGAAGTCACGCGTCTTAAGGCCATCTACAGCAAGATGTTCGAGAAGATGGGGGTAATGGAGGTACATAGTGCTTGTGTACATGGCAGGTTATACGAGACTGCTAAACGCGAGGGAGTGACTATTCAGGCCAAGGATGCAAGGCTTATGAAGAATGACTATCCTTCCCCTTTTGTGGGGTTTGAGAACACGGCTGGACTTGAGAATTATCGGAAGCCGTTGTTTAAAAAGCAGCTGAAGACGTAGTGGCGAGGTGGTGATGGCGGTGATGATGATAATGATGATGATATCTAGAACGCCTCTAAACAAGGGAACAGAGGTGTCGATGTCGGTTCTCCGAAGGACGGTTTAGCTATGGGATACTGGGCATGTGATTCGAGACTAGGTTTGGGTGTGGCGTTGTGGAGGACTGGACATCATGGAATCTTGCTTTTACAGATGTACTGCCCATCTTTTTCTTAACAGCAATACTGCTGTCAAGGAGCATGACTATGGCCAATTAAGATGACGTGAAAGAGCAGCTCTTGTGTAGGACGAGTTTTGCAGGTGGTGTGATTTATTCCGGTGTAAAGCTGGATGAACAAGGTGAACCTAAATGGTTGCCTTGCCATGTTCTAGCCCCACGGCTGTTTCTTTTGCTGCTAGTCGTGGCGCCATTCCCGCTTCGAATGGCCTACAGGTGTCATCCACCAGTATCACAAGCACCTTGCTCATCAATGCTACACAGCCACCCAACGCCTTATTGCTCATTCTGCGCTGTCCATGCAGCCGAGGCAGAATCGATACTGCGTGGTTGATTGGTGTGCAGGCCTGGCGTTCGGCTGATGACGGGTCGGCGGGAGGCGTCTGCTACGCTGATCCCACGTTTTGCGCATTCGCGCAATGGGGTCCATACGCTTATGAGAGCCGTCTAGGCAATTGCCAATTCCGTCATGAATTTCTTGACCAAGCTGACGCCTCTCATATATGCTGGCTGTCCGAGTTTGCGACTCAGAGCAATCTCGTCCAACGCTACCGCTATCTCTGCGCAATGGAGACCATGCCGTCGTGCACAAACTCGCACACCAGATTGCCCAAGCTGAGCATGAGTAAGCATGTCCAAAGAAGGGACTCGCTTTCCTCTTCGAGAACCCGAGATTCTGGCTATAACAGCGATCCGGATCCGCTCTCGCCCTTGGAAATAGCCGTGGTAGAGCAGGGTACGTACGCCTTGTCTGTACATCTCTCAGAGCCTTGATCATTAACACCACAGCAGACCTACTTCCCTCGACATTTCCACGCGTGCCAAGTATCCTGCTTAACTCTAAACCCACCTCTTTTCAGACACACCTCAACTTCGATACCATAAAGCGCTTTGGACGGGGAACCATCTTAAGTGATGATGCAAAAGCTAGTTCGGACCGGGGAATCTCAAGTCACCCCGCAACATTTATCCCGGACCGCGGTATTCCGCGAAGCTTTCCTTGGTCCCCCGAGTTAGAGATTATCTATAGCGACGGACCTGCGGAGATTCTGCAAACCCAGACAGCTTCTCAAGATGAAGATATAGAGAGATGGGTGAACGACAATCTCCCGTCACGCAATCGACCGGAGCAGAGGGCACTATCCATCGTTTCAATATCTTCAACCAGTAGCTGCGACATGTACACAAGCACGGATGTCAGTGACGATGAAGATGAGTATAGAAATGGGCCTTCCATCGCTCAAAAACCGAGGTCTATTCTCAAGGTCATCGACTTGATCATCAGGAAGGTTGAGATTAGCCTACGACATGCAGCTTACAAACAGTGTGCGGGAAACAACACCCCAAGCTCTCAGTCTGGAATCTCTACTTCCACAGGACACAGCCGCAAAACATCGTCGAGCTCCGGATCGAAGAGAAAAACACGCCAGGACGGTAGTCCGCCGCCAGAGGATGATGACGAGGACAGACCAAATAAGAGGCGGCGGGGGTCGATCGTAACCTTGGATGAATCAGATATGGGTGCGCGGTTCGCATGTCCGTTCTACAAGCATGATCCGAATCGATACCGCAATCGGCGTACTTGTCCCGGCCCTGGTTGGACGACTGTCCATAGGATGAAGGAGCATTTATATCGGTCACATGCTCAGCCAATCTTCTGTCCAATCTGCTACGCAAAATTTAAGTCAGACAAGGAGCAACTGAATCATGTGCGGTTGCAGCAATGTGAGAGATCGTCCACCCAACAAATTGACGGCATTGATAGGGAAACAATCTGGACGCTGAGAAAACGTACCACTGGACTGAGGCTAGAAGAAGACAAGTGGAGAGATGTTTATCATATTCTTTTTCCAGGGGTTCCGACTGCGGACATTCCCAGTCCATGTATGTCACTTCCTTTATTCAAATTTCCGCCTGACGTACTGACATGAAAAAAAGTTTATGACTGCGAATCGCCAAGTGAAGACTCACGAAGATTCCGCAGAGATCTGCTTCGTCGCGTGCAAGAGGAGCTGCACATGGAAGCTGAACAGATGCCTAGTCCAGTCGAACAGCAACTTCTACAGCGTGTCGCTCAAATTATCCGTCGTTGCGAAGAAGATCTACTAAACCAGTCTCATCCGCCTCACACTGCTGACTTCAATACCGGTCGACGTGCTAGTGCTAGCTCTATAGGCAGTTCTCACCAGGCCACGCCTGCATCTGCGCCCAGCCCACCACCATTCCAGAGTGATTTGATACCAGTGGCGCCGGTACTAGGTTCCCAAGACCATATTCTTGTCCCGATGACGCTCCAAGACACTGCACAGTACATACCTGAGCCTATTGTAGACTTTACGCAACTGGTGTATGATGACCAGCCGTATGATACTTTTAGTCTGGGCATTGATTGGGAGGATGTCTTTTCTCCGGTGCAAGACATGCAATGTCGGAAGAGCAGCGAGCCTGGTACCACATGTCCAAGGTTTATGTTCACTTGATGGGGAAATGTAAAATTATTTTCTTTGTAAGCTCTAGTGCTATATATGTCCATATATGTTGCCCACAGCCTGAAGTTATAGCAGTAGTATTGTGATGTACATACCCCGTGATTGTTCATGTCACGACGTCATAAGACACGTGACCTGGGTGAAACACGAGTCATGAAATGCGATTTCCGCGCGATTGAGTTGCACAATCTTCAGTCGCAAACACAATGCGTCCAGCAACGCGAACGTCGCTCGTCGAGTTTCGCTCAATCCTACTACCGCCAATTCGCATTCCGGTTCACGCTCTCGGAGCGTTATATCGCCCACAATGCTCACGGCCGACTCCCAGTGGCGCTCCTCTGCAATGCCTCACGCAGCGTCGGGGTATGAATCTCTACAAGACGGCCAGATCTAAGACACTGTTGGGACAGCACAAATCCTTGACTTTCTCATGGTATGAGCTAGAGCCTCCAAGTGCATCACCGAACCGCATCAACCTCTTTGAGACGGATAAGCACCATTCCAAGTATAAACTGATAGCGGAGGACGTGTCGTTGCAAGATGCATACGATAATTATGTCAAGCCAGGGCATATGCTTTACTGCATGAAGGAATTGAAAAAGGGCATGGCAAAGAAGTTTATGGCTGGGGAACAGGAAGAGGTCTTGAATGAATATAAGAACTTCTCGTTTGCGGAGGCGGGCTCGCACCGGATTTCATTGGACAGCCCCCAGAAAGGACGACAACTTGGAGGACTCAAGAACATTATTTTCAATGAGTCGAGTCCAGTCTCCCATTTCCGGCTGTGCATGGACCGGGCCTATCAATTTATCAACTTAGGCTCGCCTGTCGAGATGCGTATTCGATTACAGGGCAGTGTATCCAAAGAAAACAGACTCATGCCCGGCGACCCGGCCGTCTGGCCGTGGATGCATGCCCACTTCCCGCACTTGCGCCCGGATTTCATCCTAAAAGAGATGCCCGAAGGAACCCAGTTTCTCATCAACCCAGTCAGCGATGGGCGGGTGTGCCAGTGGGTCATGGCCAAACCAACGACTGGATCCAACCAAGACCTGGATGGGCGATTTGAGAAGGTTCAGAAAGGCGTGATAAATTCAATTAGGAAGGGAGTGCAGGAGATGCTGCCACAGCGAATGCGACTTCTATTGGCCGAGGGTGGAAACGTGAATTACTCGCCCAACACGGGCATGCCGAGATCAAAGGCAAGGGCAAAATATAGCAAGGGTGGAGATGTCACATATGGGGCTGAGGAGAAGAAGCATCTGGCCAAGGACGCGGAGACGTATAGGTTCCTGCAGCCCGATGTAGACAAGAAACAAAGAGCAGAGGACAAGGGGGTAGTGGAGGAGGATGGGAATGAGGATGATGGTGAGTTCAGGCCCAGGTACAGGCACAACAAGCAAGAGGACAGGCCGTCGCCGGAGCGCAAACATCGATGGCTAGGACGAGGCAGCAGGCGGTGAAGGGGGGGCAGAGCGGGGTTAGGAGTGCAGTGCAGTGTATTGTATTGTATTGTATGAGTAAGACTGGCGACGTGGTGCGTCGATAGATGGACAGAAGAGATACGTGTACAACAAGAAAGGGTTTCAGCAGTGGCAGGTGTTGCTTGGCGCAGTGCTTAGGGCTGACTAGTCCAAGGGAGCTTCGGCCAGGGAAACAGAAACAGAAACGGCCGGGGCGCATCCCGAGCCACAACCCAGGCCAGGCCCTGCCCTGGACTACTCGCACACCCAACTAAAGTCCCCGACGCCCTCGTCTCCCTTTGCGGCCGTGTGCAGTGCTTCAGATGGATGCCCACCAGTGACCCCCTACCAGTCTCGTCCTGTCGTGTCCTGTCTGGTGTCAGACAATGCTCTCGCCCTAGACCTCCACTCCCCTTACGCGCGCCATCCAGTCGAGCGAGGCCCAATATCCCTAAACAACCGCCCCTCCCCGCGACCTCCGTTCTCCGTCCTCCGTCGTCATCATCATCACCACCACCACCGCCACCGCCGCCGTGTTCCGCGCCTCCTTCGCTGCACACCCAACACGTCGCCTCGAGCCAGCAACCTCGCCCTCGTGCGCCTGAGGCTCAATGAACGCCGCACGTCAGGCGTGCCGCCCAAAGCACCAAGTCCTGGTCCTCAAGTGCTACCCCAAGGTCCTGAAGAACAATGCAGACGCCAAGGCCAATTCGAGCGAATTGAGCTACCTGCTCTACTATGCGAGCACACGCCGCAGCAAGCTCCAGAAGGTTGTCGACTTCCTCGACAAGAAGGCCACCAAGGATGTGTGGAAAGTCCGCACTGGCAATGTCCAAGTCACACTGCAGATTGTCAAGACGGTGATTGAAAAGTGCCCGCGCGACCTCCCGCTCTACGCTGGCTCTGTCCTGCAAATCCTGCGCACCATCCTCAACTCGAACAACTTGGCCATGGTCGAGGAGTCAGTCCCGACCTTCGAGGCACTATGCGCCCACCAAGACCCCGCCGCTCTCGCTGCCGACCAGGACTACATTAAGAAGTACGAGGAGATTGTCCAGCTATACGCTCAGTTTGCGTCCAAAGATGCCGTCAAGACGGGCAAAGACGCCGTGAGCTGGCCTGTGGCTATCAGGCACCGAAAGGTTGGCCTGCAGGCGCTCAAGGCCGTGGCCTCGTCTGAGTCACTGGGGTCAGAGACGGGGCGCCAGCTGGCCGTCATTATACCAGTCATACTCGCAAACATACATGCAGAGACCGGCGCATATCTCAAGCAGCTCGAGATCCGGGAAGCCGCCCAGGGCGAACACGACAAGGAAACCGCAACACGGCGGCGACAGAGCGTATCCACAGCGCGAACCGACGACGAAGACGGAGACCCAATCGCCGCATCCGGAACAACCGAAGACGCGGACAAACTGGCTGAAGAGGAGGTTGGCGTGCTCGCGCTACAGGCGCTAAGGAGCATCTTCCAAGGGGTGAATCGCGGTCAGCTCCGGCTGGCGACATCCGCCGTTCTCGACTTTATAAGCACACACGTCAAGAGCCAACAAGAGGTCCCGCCAAGCGAGAGCAGTCACTGGGCAACGACGCTCATGGCCATGATCTGTGTGTGGGTGCCTGTGCAAGACCGATACACGATTCTTGTGGGAGCAGTTGAAGCCCTGGTCCGCAGCCCAATCGTGGAGGAGGATCTCGAGCGACAACTGGTGCTCGCCACTGTCATTGACTATCTTCTTGCCTCACCCATCAACTTCATCGGCCTTAGTGTCATGGATGTGCTGGTAGGGTTCATCTCGCACACTCTATTACTGTTACAGCTCGGTGGGCCAGGATCGAACATCTTGCCGCATCATCAGCAGACGACTTCTATCATGTCTGAAAAAGATGAAAGTAAGAACTCATCCGCAAGCAATGTGGATGGTGTCGTCATGGAAGTCGTGAAGAAGCCCTCAGGCGCAAGGTTGCAGCTCTTAGACACTGTACAGAAATGTATGGCAGATCTTGCAACCCACGTGTACTATACAGACCAAATCTCAGACATGGTCGAAGCAATCCTGAGTCGCCTCAAGCCCTCGCGTCTCTCGGCCATTTCTACTACGGCCGAAGCGATACAGAACCCTGAAGGCACTGTGGAGGCTGTTGCAGACTCAATCAGCATGCAAGAGAAGACTCATGTTGACCGGTTCTTCTCATTTGAGACAGCTCGCATCACGGCTCTCGACGCTGTCAAGGCCATATTGAAGAGGGCAAACGCGCGGAAACCGGACGGTTCTCCAGCTTCGGTGTCGCGAAGCAAGGTTGGTGTCAGTGTGTGGGAAGGCTCACAGTGGCTGCTGCGCGACCCCAGTGGCCGAGTCAGAAAGGCTTATGTCGACGCATTAGTCACCTGGCTGAATACCGAGAAGGACAAGGAAGACCTGAAGATTGTAGAGAACTACAGACGGAAGGAGAAAGATAACGACAAGAATTCACTGTCTAGACGAGCGGTTTCGAACGCTTCTACGAGGGAGAGGGTATCTAAGCGTGGCAAGGACACCTTTCTGCCTCTACTCCATCTGGCTGTGTATGAAAATGCGCATCAATTCATTGACTCGGAAGCCGACTACTTGCTTCTGCACCTCCTTCTCACCACCTTGGTCAACCGGTTAGGCGTCAACGCTGCAAGAAGCGGGTTGCCAATGATCATGCGACTACAAGAGGATATCACAACTATAGAAGATCCCGGTGCCAAGTTGCGCATAGGGAGTCTGGTGCATGGCTACCTCTGGGCACTCAGTGCGGCTCTAGACTTTGAGGTTTCTTCTGTCGGTCGCGCACTGCACAACGAGATTACGCGTAGAAACCAGAAGGGTCTATGGATGAAGAGCATCAACGTTCCACCTATGCCCATCGATTTGATTGAAACGCCACACCCAACACCGGTTGCAGTGCCTCCGGAAATTGTCCAAAATGAGGCCCTCAGGCCCTTTGACAATCTAGAAGCACTTGTTGAGAAGATCTCGGAAGGTTATTCGACTTCCCTACATTCTCCGCCTACTTCGCCCCCAGGGTCGCCTAGCCGTGGAGGGGCTGCAAACGGCTCAATTCCAGCAATCCATCAACCAGTCCAGCCAATGGCGCCTAGGGATCCCCCTGAGTTATCATTCAAAGTCCGGGAGGATCTCATGTCGCGATGGTCTCGTGACGAGTGCCTGGCAAGCCACTCCAAAGACTCTACATCTGCATCCATCTCTGGGTCCAAGTCCGGGACTCACTACACCAAGAATAACTTTCTTGGTGTCAACATTCCACACGGAAATCTTGACAGCAATGCGAGCTCCCCTGCTCCCAGTCCCAGGCGAGCGCAGAGCAGACCCCCATCCGCCGCTTATGGTCTGGCAGGTCGTCTTTCCTCACCAAACCGCAGTCGCAGTCCCGGCGGTACACCCAACAGCTCCTCATCTATGCGCTCGACTGTGCGCGTCGACGACCTGAGGCGCGCTCTATCCACCTCCAGTGGTGCAGCACCCAGGACAAGTTATTCAGTTCGCGCTCCATCGCGGCGCCACCGTAAATCCTCTTCTGACCATGCATCCACCACCTCGGAATCGCTCATTAGTGTACATTCGCTTTCCGATGCATCCTTCATCACTACACACCCAGCTGGAGACTCTCAGTACCTTCAGAACTCCGACTCTACAGCCACACCCGCTGCGACATCGACACCTCGTCCGCTGACAGCCGCGTCGACGCAATCAAACGGGCAAATACGAGAGCAAACGTATACCATGGACAACCTCCCTCCAGTACCTCCTATCCCAGAAGACCTCAAGGCAAGTGCCAATGGTGGGATCCATTCCAGAGACTTTGCTTCGCGGCCTCGCACCACGTCAAACGGCGGCATGACGAACAAGGCGCGAAGTGTCAAGAGCGGAACCAGCAGGAGCCGGAGCGGAGACAGGAGAAGGAGCAGCGCAGGCAAACATGTCCTTGGCCCCTCTAAACCGGATTTCTCGGGCTTCCTGGATAGCATTGGTGTTGAGGATGCTGATACGGAGGACGGGGATGTTGAGGAGGTTGGTGTGCGCAAGGCGCCATACTAAGAGGTTAGATGGAGTTTTTGTTGAAGAGGCGTGGGTATGGGTCTGTCGTTTCCTTTGTGCATTTTCTTCCTCTCTCTTATTATACTCTCACGGTGCTACCTACTCGATGCATTGTGATGCATCATCTCCGACTCGCTCGTCTGTTTCTCCCTTTTGTCGCGTTAACTAGATCTTTTTTTGGTTATTTTCCCTTACCTCCGCTCTTGTCAACTTTCGTGTGTCTTTTGTTACAATCCTCTTTTTTTTGTGTTCTTGTTAGATATAATTCCACAGCTGCATTTTTAATAGCAAAAAAAGAAAAAGCTGCAAAAAGTAAAAAGGCGGCAGATTTCAAATGCAAATCATACAAAGTCTTTTGAGAGACTTTTCTTAACTGCTCGTCTCTTGTCTTTTCATATTTGTTCTCTTCTTTTGTTTTTTCTCCTCTTGTCGGCAAAGGAGCGTTTACGGGCTCGCTCAAGTAATAGGTATTGTGGTTCGGTTTCCTTATATTCCTATTTAGTGAACAAGTACGGTTATGATTATGGAAATTATCAAGTCTCTTTCTTTCCCTCTCTACATGGCATGTCAACGCGAGATATGGGAGTATACTTGGGCTCTCGTTACTAGAGGAATCTGCAGCCAAACTTTTATCGCGTAATCTTTGGTCTTGTAAGAAAGACGTTGGTGGCAATCATACTGTAGAATAATACGCGCAGTCCTCGTAGGAAACCATACACAAGGATACAATACACTTGTTAGAATAAAAGCTCGACTTCCAGCATTGAAAAGAGAAAAAAAAAAGGAGACAAAGAATTTCATTCTTGCCCTATTTCCATGGTGGTACTCCCTTCATTCCCATCTATCTTATCCCTTCCGAGATAAACGTCCAAAAGACGCTAACATACAACAGGCAACAAAAGCCTACGATTTCTCAATATCATCGACATCCGCATCCCTTGTGTTGGGAAAGCTTCTCCTCCGTCTACTTCCTGCTTCGACAATGCCACTCGATGTACTTTGTCCCCTCTCCGCTTCATCACCTAGCCGCAACAACGCCACGGGCTGTGGTTCTACAACCGCCTCGCCGTGATTACCGCCTACGCTTTCCATGGTGAACGGGCTGGCGGTCGGCGCATCCAAGATAGCCAGCTCCTCGGGCGTGAGAAAGCGCGGCATAAGCCAAGTGCGCATGGGAATGTACAAGAAGATGAAGACGGGAAACCCGATTGCGGCAATGGTCTGGGTGATGGCGAATGTAGCACCGAAACCGATGAGTTCGAGGGCGACGAACGCCCAGATGACCCAGCGGCGCTGGATACGTAGGAGCGGCTCGGATTTGGGTGTGAGATGGCGGTCGCGGGCGAGGAAGAGGAGTTTGAGGGTGAGGCCGTTTGCTTCGAGGGCTTGGATGCCCATTACGAAGAAGAGGCCTGCGAGGACGGCTTGCGGGATGAGGTGTAGGACGATGAGTAGAGGGCCCGTCATGGTGCCTAGGGTGAGGAGGCCTTGAGCGAGGTTCGAGACGCGCTGTTCGACGACGTGGTCGACGACGGTGCGTGTATGGCCTTTGTTTGCCTCGTCGTCGTCATCGCTTTGGTCGCCGGTGGAGAGTGTGCGTGTCACGCAGAGGGATGTCGTGTGGAAGGGGGCTTGAGGGATAAGGCCATTGGGGAAAGGTATGCCGAGCAGGCCAGCGACACCAGTCGTCAGACCGAGGAGAAACAAGTCCCAGTGGAATCCTGCTGGTTTTCGGAGAGGGAACTCGGTTCCCTGTGCAATGAGGCTGGATACGTTGTGGTCGAACCAAAAGAGGATGGTGAGCAGAATGGCAAATGGGATAGCGAGGAACACGTCGCCGACGCTGATATCCCAAAAATGAATGAACCATCCACGGTCCGTCGTGGGGAAGAAGGCTTTGGATGTGGGTAGCTTGAGCAGCTCGATACCTGCCATCTTGCCAATATGGACGAAGCCCGTGAAGAATACCACGGTCAAAGGGGTACCGTAGTCTTCGATGAACTTCCTTACATGGCGTTGCAGCAGCGCTGATTGCCCAATTACACCACACAGGTATGCTACGGCCGTGACCAGCAGTGCAATCACAATGGACAGGTACGCCGACGCATCATCGACTGCCCACTGCCTTGTCAGGACCTGAATCCCCTTTTGCAGATAGATAAACGCAACGTAAAAACCAAAGATGTCGCAGGAAAACCGCGTAACATAGCGCAATCCATTGCACGAATTGGTCACAGCCAGAATCCAGTGAAAGATGAGCGACCAAATACCAATCCATGCCATAAAGGCAAAGTAATTGGTGCCGCGCGGGACAATGATGTCATACACGGTGTAGTTGAAGACTGTAATCGGGCCCGTAACGCCAACAATGACGAGTGGCTGCGCTGCTGCGAGCGAGAAGACGACTGAGCCCAGCACAGAGGCGAGCAGCACTTCGTTGACGCCGAAGCTTTGCTTCGTCTTTTCAAACATGTCGAGGGAAAAGGCGAGCGCGGGCAGGATGTTGGCAAAGTACATGTAGACGGTCGCGGGCACGACTCGATAGTCCCATGCGTCTTTCCAGTCACTCCAGTAAAAAGGTGCTCGTCGACGAACATCCTTGATCATGCCGCTGAAGAGGCTCGTCTTCCACCATGCGCTGCTCTTCTTCTTCTTCACAGAAGCAGATTGTCTTGATGCATTTATCTGTTGTTCATCGTGATTGACATAATTATCATTTGCCACTCCATCGTCTTCTGGAAAAGCTCCACGCGACCCTGAAGAACGGTTCGGCGGCGTCGAGTCCTGCATGGCAAGGCTGTGGCTCTCTGGGTCTCGTGATCCAGGAAGGAAACGGGCTTTTCGGAGGCTGCTATGTCCGGTACGTCGTCATAACAGGTCTAGGTAATGCTGCACAAGGTGGCAAAATAGAATTAAAAATAAATAGAGAGAAGAAGAGCGAGTCAAGGGAGATGAGCACAGAGCGAAAGCACAATGCGATAAAGCAACTTTCCCGCCATTGCAATGGCGGACGAGCTGGGTTAATAATGGACTGGTGGAAGAACCGTTGATCTCACACTGAGCCCGGCCGTACCCCGGCAATAGGAAGCTAACTGCTTGGGCAGAAAGCGGTGACAGGGCACGCTTAGCTCAATCGCATCCGGCAGATCTTCGTCAAACTCATACCACGTACGCGGTTAGCAGCACACTCGAACGGCACAAACACTAACGAGATTTAATAACCGTACAAGCCGAGAGCTGCAGATGCACAGCTAACGTCACTTTCCAACGTCTCCCGTGTCGCTAGCAGTCGTGAATGTGTTCTGGCTGCGATTACTAGTGCTCTGATCTCAATCGCGGGCCACGATTACTTGCATGCCTAGCCGCACCTGAAGACCGAAAAGAGAAGTACATTGTGCGCATGAGCCCATAGCTAGCACCCTCCGACTCGTTGCCGACACATTCCCATCATGCCATTCGCTCACCAATAGTATTGAACCTGCTGAGTCATTAGTAATTCTCCGATGCAAAGAAATGGGTCTCAGGAGCTGTGGGGTGGTTGCAGGCTTACATTGGGAATGCTTTCAGAGCTGGCCATATTCGCAGACACATCTAAGAGGTCCTGCCAGTGCCCTTGCTCTTGAGCATGAGCCGCTTCTGTAGTCAATCCTGCGTCCTTCATCTGACCGTGCCATGAGCTATCGTACGTTGCTGTTTCAGACGAGCCGTCGTACTGTGGCACAGCCGCCTGTTCGAGCTGCGTTAACATTGTGTCTGTTGTGAAATCGGTAGCATGCGGCACTGGTGGACTGCAGTGATCGTCTGCTTTATGCTCGCTCCAGCCGACCACATTAGCTTGAGCATCCTGGTCAGCCCGTTCTCGAACAGTAGAAATCTCAGCAACCTTGTCGGTCTCAAGCATCTCCTCGGAGTTCAGAGCGCCACGAGTCGTAGCTTCACGGACACAGATTCCCAGCATAGCTTGTAGCGTGTATACCGCGTCATTGCCAGCATTATGAAGTTTCCATCCCATAATATCGAAGTCGCTCAGTATGTTGCCTAACTTTGTGGGCTGCTGATCGCGGTGCCAGACACGGTACATGGTGGCCGTGTCCATGACCTCGAGGATATTTTCCTCTTTTACCGGGTCATAACCGAGTTGTTGTAAATAACGGATATCGCTCAGTGTATCGTGCCCAAGGAGAACAATGTTGCGTTTCTCATTCGGCTGCTCAGTCATGTCTACACCCCCAAATGGTGCTCGAAAACAGGCCGCGACAAGTTTTGCGGCTTCATTGAGCGATACAAACGTGGATTCACCAAACAGGAAGCCATCAGGGTGTCCTATGACGTAGAGATGGTTTACTAGATGCTTGTACTCTTTGATGCGAAAGTGGCGAGCTCGTATCATCTCTCTCCATGCTTTTCCATTTTCGCCTGGTACGACGCCTTGCAGATCTCGTGTATCCAGTGTAGCGACTCCGACTTCGGTAATCTTGTGGTGAGCTCCTTCGTACGATTCCACATCGACACAAACGAAGACTACGGACTGGTCGAACATGAATGGGGCAGGCATAGATGGATCGACAGTTGGAGACGGCCTAGATTCTGACGATGGATGAATTCGCTCGGTGTCGCGGAGCCCTAGATGCCTCTGTGCGCGTTTGAGCTGACCCGCCATTATTTTGTTCTTGGCTAAACGGTCTTGCTGTCTCTTAGCTTTCGCCTTTCCCTTCGGTCTCTGCACTTGTGCAATGTCCTCCATCAACTGATTGAAAATATCCAACTCGGCTGGCTGGAGGATAGGATGAGGAGATTCTCCAACGGCTCTATGCGTCTCATTTGGCGCGATTGCGACCATATCTTCGATGTCCTGGCGTGAGTGTGAGCGCCCAAGATATCTCGGTAAGCACCGAGGATGGTCAGGGAAGCGTGTCACTAGGCCTTCCTCTCGTTGGTGATCGGTAATGCAGAGGTCAAGTTGAAACTGGTTATTGATCTCGGTAAGTAGAGCCTGTACCTGGTTCTCACGGACGAGGAGGGTAGGCTTGGGAGAGTCGATGGGCCAGACGTAGTAACTATTACAGTCAGCCAGTGGTTTCCGCCTTTTATCAGAAAGTAAAAGTTGAAAGTTGAAATTGGGGAGGTCTCTTTGTTGCATGCCAGCATTCACCAGGGGTCATGTTTTTGACAGTGAACATGTGAATGTAGGTGATGGTTGTCAAATCAACTTACATATCCCAAACCCGATTCCAGAATTTTCCCTGGTCAAAAAAAGCAGAGGCAACGGTTTGCATGTGGCTCTTGTTGCAGTATGTGTAGGGATACTTGGCCAATGCTTGGATTGGTGTGAAGTGGTGACGTGCCGAAGCTAACTCTCCACGCTGAAGATTGGTTATGGGAGGATCTTGAATATGAGGAGTAGACGGAGTATCAGAGATGCGTATGGATTCAAGACTCGGGTTGAACGAGCTTGAGGCGTTGTTCGTCCAGAAGGATTGGCGGTCTGGGTTTTCCGTAAGGGAAGCAGTTGGGGCAGAGGCCGATATCGCCAGAGATGAACCTGTTTTCTCTGATGTGTCTTGCTTGGCGATAGGCATGTCTAGCAGGTGAGGTTCGAGAGGCACACCGCCAGAGGAGTCAGAGTCGTCAAGCATACGGTCTGGGGAGATGCGGCGATCAGGAAGAGCATCAACGTCAGACTTGATCAGCCCGCGTAGCTTCTCGAGGCGCTCCGAAGACACCATTGCGTGATGTATGAGCAAAAAAAGGTTGTCTGTGAAGGAAGGTGGGGGAGGGTTGGTTTTGGGCGCTGCGCTTAGGCAGATGGATGGGGCAAGAGCAAACGGCAAACGACAATCATCGACCAACAGGCTGGCAAACTAGTTCAGGGGCGGAAGAGCAAAGTGCTTCATATTCTTGCTATGGAGGGAGTCGGAAAAGAAAAATAAAAGACAGAAGGCAGCGCGAAAAAAGATGGCTATGTCAGCCTTGGAAGAAAACTAGCTGTAGAGAAAGACAGGGGATAAGCAAGTCAAGAGAGGTACGAGAAAGTAGCCCGGATGCGGCAATACGGTTCTTGTGGAAATATTGGTGTATCGAGGAAACATGGCAAGGTGTATGGTAAGAGAAAGCTGGCATGATGGTTCATAGCGATATTGTGTATGTGGTGTTGTACCAGAGCGGAGTTTGGGAGGGGACGCGTGTGGTGAAGTAGGTAGGTGAGTGCAGCGGTGACGGGGCAGAAAGCGGTGTCTGTGATGGACTGCTGGCAGCAAGCCTCTTTTGAATGCAGTTTCACCCAGGAGATGTATATAGCTTAACATACAGACACACATATATCTGGCCAACACACCCAGCAACATGTACACTGCCGAGAGACGGGACGAGGGCGTGGGGTGGAGCAGGCCCCATGGGTTCGGTGGTGAGAGGGATCTGCGTGGGTGGAGGCCAAAGCGGGCTAGACACACACACCCCCAGCGCCTCCAACGTTTGCGACCAGGTCAGCAACGGCAGCCCATCACGACCCGCGCATATCGCTCCTCGCATCCCGCATCCCGCACCCTCACAATCGCCCTGGTTCTCACCAACGACTTAGTTGACGCGTGGCTGCAAGGTCTGACGCGTGCGTCGCCAGCCTCCCACCACTCGACCTCTCCGCCATGCGCCATGTCTGAAGCCGACGATGCGCCTGACATGGCCCAACCCGCCCCGAATCCAGACGCCCAGACAACCGTCAATGACTTTCTCGACTACACCGAATTCTTCCCCTCGGATCTCGTGCGCTCCCTGACCCTCATCGCCGACCTCGACTCGACCTACGCCGACGCCGTCCAGCAGGTCCACGAACTGACGGTCCAGTATGGCCGTCTGCCCACGCTGTCTGAACAAGACCGCCCTGATCCCGTGTTACTGCGCAAGCAAATCGCCCACCACCTCCAAAAGGCCATTAATCAGCGCGAGTTTGCATACACCGAGGCCTCGCGCCTATACGAGGTCACTGTCCGCCATTGCCAGCGCTCATCGGTTATCAAGCGGAAGCTCCAGGCCCAACCTCAGCCTCCCTCGCGCGATCCTACACCTCCGCCAGTCTCTCCAAGCGCACTCCGCCCCGTATACCGCAACTACGAACGTCCTGCCCATCTGCGCCTCAACTTTGACGCCGGCCGCCATGGCGCCAGCAACTCGCGCCAGCGCCAGCGCCACCGCAAGACCACTACTGCTCGAGGCCGCGGTCGAGCCCGTGATGCATCAGACTCTTCGGGCGATTCGGACGACGCATCAGCTATCCATGTAGCATCCCCTCGAAGGCGCAAGCAGGACAGGGACAGACATTCAAGACCAGCTGGCGGTCGAGCGCGTGCTGCAGGTGTGCTGGGCACAAACGTACACAGTTCCATAGCCGGAATATCTACCAGCAATGCCCTCGCTCAGCTTGCTCCCCCACCAGCCGACGCGAAGCCGGGTAGCAAGTGGGCGCCGTGGAAGAAGCTGACCGAGTACGAAATGGCTGTCCTACGCAAGCAAATGAAAAAGAACGCCGTGTGGACACCCAGCCAGACCATGATGATTCGCGAACTCGAGAAAAAGCACCGCACAGAGGCCGACTACGAGAGAGAAAAGGCTCGGTGTGAGGCCACAGGCGAACCCTTCCTCGATGAGGAGCCCGAAACATTGCAACAGATCATGACTGCCTCCGGTCTGGGAACCCTCTCTTCACAGGCCTCGCAGCCAGCCAACCCACCTGCGCCCACCGAGCCTGCCGAAGAGGAAGCAAAAGATGAGACTGGCCCCGTTAGCATTCGCCTCAAGCCTGTAACGTCCGAGGATGGAAAGAGACCCGATCGCACGTCACAACGCCAAAAAGCCATGCAGGATGCTCAAGAGCTCATTGGCGCGTCCGAAAAGATCAAAGAGGCTGCCGATGGGCTCAAAGAATTGAACTTCAACTCCACTGTCACCTCACCATCAAGCCAGAAGAGAAAGTCAATAACCAGACTCTCCACCAAACGCAAACGTGACACATCCCCACCCCTTGCCACAGATGGCTCCATTGAGGTCATGCGAGAAGCATCTGTAGGCAGTCAAGACAGCGCAACGAAACCACCAGAAGCAAAGCGCGCACGACTGCAGCTCATCGCCCCGGCACCAAATGCCGCTTCCTCACCGATACCGACTCCTGGCTCCACTGTTTCTACACCGCGAGATCTCTCCATCTCAGCTGCTCATTCTCCGCTGCCAAATGCTCCTGCACAGCCTGTAGAATCTGCCAATGTTACAACTGACGGAAATGCTGTACAGGCGCCACCTGCAACAGCTGGCCCAAGTACCCCAAAAGCTGCTGATAGGGCTGCACTACGAGAGCTAAGTCCTGAGCTGAGTCCCGAATTGACGCCTCTGGGGACATCGCCAGCGCTATCTGAAAGGTCTCTAGCTATGCCAGAAGCGTCGCCGTCCCCAGTACCAGCACTCACGCAAGTTCCAGATCATGAATCTGTCCCTGCGCCAGCTCCTGCTCTGGCCGCCACAACAGCAGCTTCGACTAGGTCTCGTCGCGAATCGCTTGTACCAAAAATACATACCCCACCCGATGCTCCTCAGCTTCTGAAGACTTCAAAGACGCCCACACCAGTACCGGAACCTGCTCCAGACACTGCTGCGCCCCCAACCTTGCGCCCCCGTTCCGCCCGCGGACATCTGCCCGCGCCCAAAGCCCAGAGCGAAGAACCAAAACCAAATGAACAAGGTAGGATCACTCGCGAAACTCGTCGTCATAGTGTCTTTAGCCAACCTGCATCCTCTCTTACAGTAAACCCCTCGCTTCCTGCACCTACCCGCACTAGCTCGCGAAGAAAACCACCCCCAAAAGGGGAAGTCACTGCTGCTGAAAATGGCCAGAAGACCGTCACCAATGTCAAGCGCGCCCAAGGTAGCAAAAACAAAAGAAAGAGAAAGACGGAAGAGGAGGTTGAAGTGGCAGACGACATTGATCCAGATGAGCCCAAATACTGTATCTGTGACGATGTCAGCTATGGAGCCATGATATCGTGCGATAACAATGTAAGTTTACCTTTGCAGAGTCGCGGCATCTCAGCTAACGACTAGCAGTGTGATAGGGAATGGTTCCATCTTCCTTGTATGAATATGACTGAAGACGATATACCTTCCCGCCGTGCAAAATGGTACTGTCCCGACTGCCGCGCAGCCCTCAACACAGACGCCTATGGCAACCCACTTATACCACCCCCATTGCCGGGACGTCGTGGTAATCGGTAAGTCCTCCTCTTCTCTTGAGTTGGGTATATATTAATTTTTCGAGAGGATGGAGTACTTAAGGATTTCTAGGTCTGTATAAGTACATGCGTAGTAAGAGTAGCCTATGTCAGGTCTATGGTTACTATCGTTTTAGAAATTACATATTTAATTCATCAGATACCCTTACTTCTCTTGTTTGCATTGCGATGTTCAGAACATTGTTCAAGAAATAAAGTAACTTCCGAACCAACCTTTCACGCTTCCTACTGCATCGACATCAAAGTCAAATCTAGTCTTCTCGTAGAGATTGAATAAAACTATATTTCCTTAACATAGGACATTGAGAATGGATCTATACAACGAGTCAAAAGCTAGACAACCCCACCACATACATAAATCTCGTGACATAAGATTCATAACCCTAATTACAATATTTGCTTTGTCAGGAGCTGCAGTTAGCGCTACCAGAACCAACACTGGTGATTTCTGTTGGATCACCATGGTAACAACGTTTTCGTAAATATGAAGGTAACATAAGCTTGCTAAACAACTAACATGATACTCAAAGAAGACGATAAGCCCGAATAATATACATGTCCCTCTAAGCTACCGCTGTTAAAACTTTGAAACAACAAACAAAGGTCTCCCACTAGCTACCGTAACGCTGGGTTGAGTCAACACTTTCTGTATGGTAGCCTTTTCTATGTGAGCATCTAGGCAGATATCAATCTCCATCTTCATAGCCTCAAGGATCGCCAGCTTCTGTCCGGCGCGTATGAAATCTCCGTCCTTTACAAGAACTTTCCAGATGTTGGCGTTTACGGGAGACTCGACGATGTGGGTGTTGGGATCTGAGGTTGTTAGAGTCAGTTATGCACGGCGGGAACTGAGTGTAGTGGATCCATGCTAAGCTGAAAACAACTTACCGTCAGTGTTTATGTCGTCTTGGGCTACATTGGTTGCGGCTTTGCTTTCTAGCCACTCTTGCAGAATCTTCTTCTCCTTGATCGCCATCTCGTCTTGAAGTTTCCCGCAGATTCTCAATAGTGAAGATACTTCTTTAGCAGTGCTCTTCAACAGTTCGTTGTGTTCTGCCAAGTCGAAGGTGCTCGCCTCCATCTTGTACTTGTAGCTTCCTGATTTGAACCGCATCATCTCAGCATCGTACTCTTCTCCGGTAACTTCGTAAAACCCAACGGTATCCATGTCCTGGAAAATCCAAGGCTGTTCTTTGGTGAAGCCAGATTTAGTCCCAAAAATGTCTACACTGGGCATTATCATCCCTATAGGCATATAGCCTCCTGGCGCATCCACCGGATAGATTGACATTGCGCTCCCGCCCCCGGCCAGACAGCCTTGAGGTGTGTAAGTTCGACTGGGATTCATCTTTGGGTCCATCGGTGCGCGTTGTATAACACACACAAAGACTGAACGCAGTATATAGGAAGCCTTGGGTTTGGTGCTGAGCTCTACACGTCCACCCTTGTGCTAGTATAATGGCTTCCCTACTTGACCTTGAAGATCCCAGCCTATTAGTGAGCTTGAACTTCATCGGCAGTGATTGGAAAACAGGTGCATCGGATAGGACTTTCTCAGTGACTGGTAAATCGAGGTTGATTTCTATGAATACAGAGCGTTGCGGACATCCGCAAGATCCTGCAAGTCTTCGACCAATTGGCGTACATCAAGAATCAGATGATTCCGATGTGCTCAAAGCTATCGAAGCCGCAGAGGTTGCTCTGCACACCTGGAAAGCCCAAAGTGGTCGACAACGCTCGCGCATTCTACGCAGATGGTTCGATCTTGTTATCGAGAATAAGAACGACCTTGCTCGTCTCATCTCTGTTGAGAACGGAAAGGCTCAAGCAGATGCGGCTGCAGAAGTCTCACTAGCATCCACTTACCTCGAATGGCTCGCCGAGGAGGCCGCCAGAATATATGGTGATGTTGCACCACATAGCAACCCTTCGTGTAGGATATCGATTCTCAAGGAACCTGTAGGCGTTTGCGGGTTAATCATTCCATGGAATTTCCCGGCTGCTATGGTTACTCGCAAACTTGCTCCTTGTCTCGCTGCAGGATGTACAGCGGTACTGAAGCCTGATGGACTGACTCCATACACCGCATCTGCACTTGTCCTGCTGGCTCAGAGGGCTGGTGTGCCAGCAGGAGTGATTAATATCGTTAATGCACTGGATAATACGTCAGCAGTTGGCAGGATTCTTTGCGAAAATCCAACTGTCCGCAAGATTTCATTCACTGGCTCAACAAGAGTCGGCCAGATATCGTTGCAACAGTCCGCAAAGAACATTCAAAAACTGAGTCTTGAGCTGGGTGGAAATGCGCCGTTCATCGTGCTGGACGACGCTGATCTAGAAGTGGCAGCATCTAGCCTGATTGCTTGCAAGTTCAAAGTTTGGGGACAGACTTGCGTGTGTGCAAACAGAGTGTATGTGCAAGAGAGCATTCACGACCGTTTTGTATAAAGAGTTAAAGAATTGGTTGCTGGCTTCAAAGTTGGACCAGCTTCAGATGTAACGACAACTCAGGGTCCGCTGATCCATTCACGGGTAGTCGCCAAGCGTGAAGAACACGTTCGAGATGCTGTGAGCAAAGGTGCAGAAGTACTGATTGGTGGCGGCTCACTCGCAGAAAAAGGCGTGGCTATACCCTCTTCTTCATGAGACACCAAGAGCTAACTTACTGTGTAGGTCCAAATTACTTCCAACCAACTGTCCTCATCAATGCGAACGCTGATATGCGCATCGCTCAAGAGGAGACTTTCGGTCCTATTGCTGCAATTTTCAAGTTCTCTACTGATTCAGAAGCAATTGCCGCTGCCAACAATACCGATATGGGTCTTGCATCATACATGATGACCAACGATATGAACAGAGCGCGGAAAGTATCGGAGGCACTGCAGGCTGGTATGGTGGTTATAAATACCGGTGCCATCGCGGATGCAGCTGCTCCGTAAGTCTGAAAAAAACTTGCCCTACATGTGCAGAAACATGGCTGACAAGAATAGGTTCGGTGGCGTCAAATACTCGGGTCTGGGCCGCGAGTCTAGCAAGTATGGGATCGAAGAATACCTTTCTCTCAAAACTATCGTTACCGGAAATTGTTGATATCTGTAAGCTGAATGACAGATTTAGTCATGTATCGAATGGGGTGAGGTGTTCCTGCCAAATAGCTCTGTATTGTCACAGAGCGTGTTGTAGATATAGTCAATAGAGGTCCTGCCATTCCACAACGAACCATCAGCTAATGTTCATCATCTGGCCTCTCGTGAATTTATGTTCCTTTTAAGACATTATCTGAAGCAAAAGTATTATCATAGAGAAAGTCCTCCTCCCAAGAGGATGTCGACAGAGCATAGAAGGAGAGTAAGCTGGTGACGAGAATGCCAGTCTATTCACTACATGAACTGGTCTGCACTCAAAATCATCTTGCGAAAAACATGCTTTGAATCAGATATGACAAAGGGGGCTCAGTAGTGTTGTTCAGAAAGGAAAACGTTCAGATTATTGATTCCTGAAGGAGGTAGTAACATCGGAGATGCCGCGTTCCACAAGTGACGGCTGCACACCACCAAACTTCTGTATTCCTTCCATATCAACGCATTCCAATGGCTCAGCGCATGCTCTCCATTGACTTGAAATTGACTAGATATCTGGCTTGCTATCTCCTCAGCCAGTTCCAACCAAAGACAAATAATCGCTATTCGAGGTGGAGTGCTTGGCATTGATTGGTGCGGAGGTTTGGCCTCAGACCTTGGTCGGCCAAAGCAGGGTTCAGCTTATCAGCCAACTAAGGGCCTGCTCCGTTGCTCCGTTTCCCGTCTCCGTCTATTAGTCCTTCTGGATTTAGAGTTTGGTCAGAGGAGGGGCTGGTCTGCTGCTATCCAGATTGAGAGAAAGTGGAGAGGCTGTTCGGTTGAGCACCGTTTCGTATTGAGTAAATTCTGGTCACTTCGCGGTCACGTCGTGGGCTGGATCGCCGAGTTGGCAGTAAACAAAGGTTTTAGCTGGATATGATGGCCAAAGGGTCTAGGTAGAAGACGGAGCTCCGACTGAGTAGCGGCGTCCAGACGCCCAGTTTACCAAACACGACGCTAAATCCATGTCCCGTTTCTAGACGGAGCCCTAATCCGGCCAGTGCTATAGCGGACGGAAAACGAGAAGGAAAAAAACAGGCCTCAAATACCAATCCACATCCACCTGCACCTCCGACACCCACCGTCAACCCCCGACACTCACTATCAACCTCCGACAGACCCAACTTTGTACCACTTTTGTATTCTCAGCTTCTAGAACAGCCGCCTAGTTCCATTTTGAGATGGATGAAAATCGGGACCGAGTTCAAGTATCCTATCGGAGGCATCAACCGCGGAAAGCATGCGATGTATGTCGTCGTCGCAAGGTCCGATGCGATTTGACTGAACACCCGGGCACGTCCTGCTCCGTCTGCCGCAAGTTACGAAAACCTTGTCGGTACGTAATGCAACGGTTCAAGACGAGATATCTCCTTGAATGACTGGATCTTCTCGTATCAGCACAAGTGTTGATGGGCCGCCACCAGTAACCAGTGAGCATACTCAAGAAACGGGCACCCAGGTCATCACACCTACATTACAGTAAGAGCAATCATCAAATCCTCCCACTCTGACGTCCCATCAGAATGATCGTGACGCCATTGAGCAAGATGACGCTGCCGACTCAATCCAAGGCCGTTTGGCACACGCAAGAAATTGCCTTTCTCGTTTCTTTGGTGAAGGTATAACTGCCCAGGATTGGAATCTCTTCGATCTAGAAGACTCTTTTCGAGTCGCATACACGGGCACCAATGTCTCCAACCTCGCACAACTGGTCCGGCTTCATCTGGAATTGCGCAGCTTGCCAGCAAACTTCTTGTCTTTGTCTCTTGGTGAGATGAGCACATCTGTACCACAAATGCATGACTTTGGCTGGCATGCCAACGGTGACACAAGTGTTGAGATGACGATGCCTGAAATCGCCCGCCACTATCTTTATCCGCCCATCAGGACATTGCCTCAATGGACTCCTGCACCCGAATCTCTCCCCTTTTCGCGAGACGCTCTTGCCGATGTGTCAAGCTTCCCTGCACAAGAAGTGCGAGATGCCCTGGTAAAGGCATACTTTGACAACGTCCATCCTAGTTTTCCCATCATATCACAATCGGCCTTCATGGAGTCTTACAAAAACCCCCAAAATCCACCCCAGTTGCTTCTTTTCTAAGCATTGTTGCTTGCTGGCGCTCATAGCTGTACGCACCCTCTGGTTGCCAAAGATCGCCATGCCGTGAAGAGCGTACTATTCCGCCGCGCGAGCATGTTATATCACCTCCGTCACGCGACTGACCGTGCCCAACTAATCCAAGCTGCTTTCTTGTTCACATGGCATGTCAGCGATGGAGATACGGTAGCCTCTGGACCGTGGTATTGGTCAGGTGTAGCAGCGCGCGTTGGGTGCGGCTTGGGTGCACATCGGAAGAGTTCCGTGCTGCCTAATTGGGTATCATTTATGTACAGACGTTGCTGGTGGGCAGCTTTCATCTCCGATGTATTTTCAGCGCTCGAGACGGGCCGCCCATGTACCGTCAGAGCTGAAGATATTGATCAAGTGCTAATGAGTGTAGAGGAAGTTACAAACCTTCACCTGCCAGGGGCTGTGTCATCAGATTTGGATCCAAGACTTCATTTCTTGAATCGCATGGTACAATTAGCACTGATTGGTGTTGATGTTTTATCAACCAATGCCCCTGCGCGCACGGAGCCAGTCGACGTCAGCAAGATCACTACCCGCCTTGCAGTTTGGGCCTTACAAGGAGGTCTTTCGACAGCATCCACAGACCACGATGATTCGCTCTCATGCCTGCTACGTATACACTACAACCTCATGCTATTATACTTCCACCGCGCTCTTTCTACCAATACGAGCAGTCAAGAAATATGCGCGGTCTCTGCGCATGGCATCTTGATATCATTTGAGAAGCTTGCGGCTATGGGGTACATCGCACAATGTCCCTTTATTGGCGTTGGAGCAGCCGCCGCTGTCGGTATCCAGACGGTCAATGACATCCGTACGACCATCGGAAAGGGTCATCACTTGCTTGCGATAGAGTCGATCAATCGCTTGAGTCGTTTGTTACGGCTGCTCCAAAGGCTGGCTGAATACTGGCCAAATGCGGAGAGCGTCCTGACCATTTTTTCAAAGGCTGTACAATGAATGTACTTCGTGCATCTCACAAGCTCTTCTGGGAGAGCAGATTGTGGTTCCTGAAGATCACACAGATTGGACAACGCTGTTATTTGGCTTAAGCAATCCACATTTCTCCAAGATGAATTCCCAGCAGAGCTGGCTGGACGTAGGAAATATCAATGAGATATGAAACAAAATAGAGTCGCGTAATCTTGCAAGATGGACTTGTCGGTTGAAAATTCAATCTTTTATCTCTGACCCTTGAATGCCATGAAAGTCAAAACATGATTGAAGCGCTGAGAACGGATGTTATAATGACACGTTTTAGGTACAAATGGTAAACAAAGTCGAATTATTCGATGATGGAATGAAAATCGTTTAGTTTGACGTCACTATGGAAATTCGGTTGCAGAATCCCAGTTTCGATCTTGCAATCTTGCATTTGACCATTCAAAATTGTCAAGTCCCATGGAAGCCAAGTGATTATTGGGAGTCATCTTTAACTTAGCGCTTTGATGCTCTCTCTGATGATTGAAAGGCCCTTGCGGAGTTCACTCTCGGTGATGACTAATGGTGGCGCGAAACGGATTGTATCGCCCTTTGTCGGTTTAGCCTATGACTAAAGTCAGTTGATGGTTCAATAGCATTTTGTGGCGATAGATGGCACCTACTAAAAGGCCCCTGTCTCTCATCGCCAGACACAAGTCCCAGGCAGTCCAGCCGTTAGTCTTTTTGTCGTCAATGACCACGGCATTAAGTAAGCCCTTGCCACGGATGATGCGGAAAACGTCTGTGTCCATCGCTTGAAGTTCCTCCCTGAAGATTTGCCCCAAATGATCGGCTTTGGCAATGAGGTCCTCCTCCTAGATAAGCCCAAGGGCACGGATAGACACAGCACAACCTAGAGGATTACCTCCAAAGGTAGATCCATGAGTTCCGGGTTCGATCACTGACATGACCTCGGCCTGACCAAGGACGCAGCTGACTGGATACATGCTTCCTGAAAGAGCCTTGCCCAGGGTCACAAGATCTGGCTTAATACCTATCCACTAATGACAGAGCATCCTTCCAGTACGTCCTATACCTGTCTGGATTTCGTAGCAGATAAAAAGGACATTATGTTTCTTGCAGAGAGCTGACACCTGAACCAGATACTCATCGTCGGGAACGACGACTCCCGCTTCTCCTTGTATGGGCTCACAGATGAATGCCGCCGTCTGGTGGCTGTATTCCTCATGAACGTCCCTAAGGTCATTAATGTTGTTGTACCGGATGACTTTGCGAGTCGTCGGGTTGCATGCACCAACTCTGGGCACATGGGGGTCATAGTTTGTTCTTTACAGAGGATCGACCGAGAGCGTGATTGCGGTCATCTGTTGATGCAAACTCAGTATACTGCAGATCCTTTACGAGCCGTGGTACTTACTGTACGCCCGTGGAAATTTTCGGATGTGCCAAAGATATATGCTTCATCCTGTGCAACACCTTTGACCTTGTATGCCCACTTCCGGGCAATCTTGATTGCAGTTTCGACTGCTTCAGCTCCAGTACACATCGGGAGAACCATGTCATAACTGAAGACTCTGTTGACTAGTTTCGCCCACTGTGGGAAGACGTCGTTGTAGAAGCCACGAGAACTGAGCGTCAATCTACCAGCCTGTTCAGCAAGGGTTTTGACGAGTTCAGGATGGCAATGGCCTTGATTCACTACACTGTAACCTGACAGGAAGTCGTGGTAGTGCTTGTCTTCAGGATCCTAAGCATTGACACCCTGGGCACGAGCAAAGACGACAGGGAGGGGCACGTAGTTATGAGCCGAGTAACTCTCCTCATCGGCTATGGCATCTGCACTGGTGTGAGCGTGAACATCGAGGGACTTGTCGGTTTTGTGAGGGGACATGATGGCGTTGCGCAGCTGGCTGAGCCTGACAACCTGATTACGAATTTACGGATTAAGACGAAGAGAGAACCATTCTCTGGAGTTGCATTTCTACTTGAAGGTCCAAGACGGGCCCACTCTCCGGTCCGTATCACTAGCAGATGCCTAGGGTCCAGCGCGTATCGGTGTCAGCGGCTGGTTCGAGAAACTACTGAGTATGCACCGCCCTTGTGAGACTACCTCTCCATAGGGTGATCGTAGTTCCTTACTCTACGTAGACTATGGTCCGAACTTTCGGAGCCAAACAAGTAAAGACGTGCGTTTGCGATTTTCGGAGCTCCAACGAAGCCAAGTTACCACGTCCGGTGGAATTGATTGCGGCGGAGGTGCGGGCGGAGCTTATTGCCAACAGCTGTTCACTACTAGCGAGCGCACGAACATTCTCTGGCTTGTAGCCCATACGGTGATCATATACACGACATGAACAGTTTCTCGTATATAGCCATGTTGCGATACAAAACTCATTGTCAACCGCACACGAAGACAGTGCTTTTTAGACGGATTGAACAAACTCGACAAGTCAGCTACTGCCATGTCCCCTAAGGATGTACCTACACCGTACACACTCGCAGATGTGAAAGAGATTGCTAAGATCAAACTCCCGGATGATGTTTGGGAATATCTGGAAACTGGAGCAGACGACAATTGGACCGTCTCTAGAAACGAAGACATATACAAAAGGTGAGATGAAATTAATCATACCTCAAAAACATCGACTTACTTACGCTCTCTTGACAAGATTGCTGCTGCGACCAAGGATGCTCAGAAACGTTTCTGCCATAGACACGACAACGTCCATCTTCGGAAAACGTTACAACATCCCAATAGCGCTTGCACCTAGCGCATATTATCGATTTGCCAGCAATGGAGGGGAACTGGATTCGTCCGCCGCCAGTTTCGACATGGGTAAGAATTTCACTCTTTCCTCAAATGCGACGACATCTCTGGAGGATGTCATGCAATCCTTGCCGCCTCGTGATGACAGCTACCCCAAACCCTGGTTCCAGCTTTACTCTCTGGGGTCTCGTGCCACTACAGCAGCCCTCGTTCAACGGGCAGAAAAGACAGGCTTTGAAGCTTTGGTTTTAACAATCGATACGCCAGTGCTTGGTAATAGACTGCACGAGAGACGCCATTCCCTTGAGCTGCCCAAACATCTTACCATGTGCAACACTTCTAGTCGGAAAGCTGGCGCCGTTTCTCAAGGAAGACTTTTGCTCAATGCAAGAACGGCAGCTGAAGCAAGACGTGCACAAGAAGAAAAATTCGACTTTCTCGTCGATGCCAGCCTACAGTGGTCCGAATTCGTTCCGTGGCTACGATCTCAGACCAAGATGAAGCTGGTTGTGAAAGGCGTCATGACCGGCGAAGACGCTGAGTTAGCAATGCAGGCTGGAGCTGATGCGATCATTGTGAGTAATCACGGCGGTCGGCAACTTGATGGAGTCCCCTCCACCTTGGAAGTTCTCGGCGAGGTTGTCAACGCGGTTCGAGGAAGAATCCCCATTATGTTGGACGGAGGTATTCGCAGGGGGGGCGACGTCTTCAAAGCCTTGGTCCTCGGCGCAGATCTAGTCTTTGTTGGAGGTCCTGTCTTGTGGGGCTTAGCTTATGACGGCCGAAAGGGCGTCAAGACTATACTGGATATCTTGGAAAGAGAACTCACAACGACCATGACATTGGCTGGGGCAAGTAGCATCAAGAAAATTGTTCGTAGTATGCTTGGTGTCTCTGCATATGATGATATTAGCGTTGCGAAGCTTTAAACTTAGAACTCCCTTCTATACCTCCAGTGCCTCAGTACTCTAATACGATTAGAAAATGGATGATCACAATTGACAATATAAATCTATAATTGATGAACTGCATATTCGAAACTGACAAGAATCATGGATTACAACTGGAATGTATGTGTGGAAATGGACGATCAACCTGCTCTAATCTTGATCTTTATATCTAGAGCTCTAAGGTAGCTCTCCCTAGGCATGGCTTGTCAAGTGTAGTCAATATAAGTATAAATCAAGAATAACGGGCGATATATACTTCGCCTATTCACAAATACACACTTGGTTAGGCGCTCTCTGATCGGAGCTGTCGGTAAATATTAACACGTTCGTGATCTTTCAACATATTGCGGATGGGATCGCCAGTGCAGCCGTAACGGCACTTCCCTTCTCAACGCAGCTTTCCAACCATGCGACAACTCGACGATATATTCTGCATGCTGCATGACGAACCATGGCGGCGCAGGAGACTTCGGCATCGCAGATGATGTGTGCATAGAAAATGGTCTTTGTCAGAACTATGCGGTATACAACGGGAACAACGAGGGTGAGAAAATTTGGTCAAGACAGGGCTGTACAGATCCACTATGGAATAGCCCGTACTGTCTTGGAGACGTTTGTAACGAACCAGAGGTGTATTGCTCGATACTCCGCGTCAGGATGTCGCTGATGAGACAACATAGTACGCCGACAAATGGGGCAACGTGGGCGTTCACAACTGTGGAGGAAAAACCTGGTGCTGTGAGGAGAAGACCTGCTGCGATAATAAGAGCAACATCTTCGAACTGGAGGCAACTGTGGGTCCGACACCAACTCTTTCTTCAGCAACGCCCTTTTCGCTAGTGACACCCGCACCCTTAGCTACAATATCGTCGGCCTCGACGCCTACCTCGTCCTCTGCCTTCAATGGAGGCATCTCATCAGGTGGTCTTAGTGCAGGCGTGCAAGCTGGCATTGGGGTTGGTGTAGCAATCGTTGGAATCGTGGCGGTTGCAATCGCATGGCTGGTATTCAGGTCGACAAAGTCCAGCATAGGAAAGGACAGCCCTTCAGACGGCAGCACATTGCACACGGATGTGTCACATGTCGAAAAGCAGCAGCTACGTGCCCATACACATGAGATGTGGTCAAATCATGGATATAGAGAGTTGGGCCAACGTGAAGATGCAGAAGTAGCGGCAATCAGTGTCCCTCAGGAGTTAGAGGATAGAACTCAAAATATACACCAAGGTATGCGAGTGCCAAAAGCTTAGGCAGAAACATATCATTCAATATGTCAAATGTTCACATAGACATTCCCTGAGTATGATGTTCAATCCATAATACATCACACAGATGGAGGTTACTATCAATTACTATTTCCTCGCCTAATACGGTATACCAAATCTTGACTAACTAGAAATGTAGATGAAAGGTTACGATAAGTATGCATTACAAATAACTTGCTTTATCATCATATACCCAAAGCGAGTCTTGTTAACTACTTTATGAAGAAACCGAGTCGAGTAGTGTCGGTAAGTCTCTAGAGTTAGCTGCTGCGCACCGAGTTTCATAGTTACTATCATCTCTGTATAGCGTTGGATGTAGACATCACGTGCGCTTCGGACTAAAATAGATAATTTCCACTAATCAGATCTTGGCCATCAACGAAAGTTATTGTTACGATCACAGGGATGAGCGCAATTGAGAGGTTGTGAAGGAACGTGGCGGAGCAAGCATGGAACGCCGCAGCGCTGAGCCACGTGACACACCATTCCGCCAAGACCCACCATCCTGGATGGCAAGGGACCTTAGGATGGCACTTGTGTATATAAGAACACCGAGCTGCTCTCGTAGTAGGTCGTGTCCAATCCTCTGTTACTAATTCAATCGAGTGGTTGTCTAATAACGCTTCTTTTCAGATAGTCCCCTCTATCCCTACGGGCACTAGGTGGCGTACGGTACCGTACGTCAGATCGGGGAAATCTGTGACGTTTTGACCGACTTTTTGCGCGAAAAAGGCGACTTTATTATCACAACGATGTCAAAATAGGCGCAAAAACAGCAAAATCTAATGTTCAAATGGCGTACAGTACGCCATTGAACGTCTTTCAAGTCTCACCACATTCCATCAAGGTTGAAAACGTGGCTTTTTAAATATATATACAGGGTTGCACCTTCTCCCTACACTACCCTAAAAAAGATAAGATAAAAACGATATGAGGGTGTGCTTGATAGACAGGCAGTAGGATAAGCCTCATAAAAAATGGGAGGGCTTTGTTCCACACAAGGTCCGAGCTCCGCACCTGAGCTTTCTGGCCCCTTGAGTGATGAGTCTCCTTTTATCCCTCCTTCCATCCCTCCTTCCATCCCTCCTTCCATCCCTCCTTCCATCCCTCCTTCCATCCCTCCTTCCATCCCTCCTTCCATCCCTCCTTC